>NC_066879.1:11727046-11874546 GCF_022985175.1 Labeo rohita | reverse complement strand
ACAGTAGCAAGGTGAAAAGAAAATACCACCTAAGGTTTTCAGAGTTCTCCTCAGAGATACAGGTGCATCTCAATAAATTAGAATGTCGTGGAAAAGTTCATTTATTTCAGTAATTCAACTCAAATTGTGAAACTTGTGTAATAAATAAATTCAATGCACACAGACTGAAGTAATTTAAGTCTTTGGTTCTTTTAATTGTGATGATTTTGGCTCACATTTAACAAAAACCCACCAAATTAGAATACTTCATAAGACCAAAAAAAAAAAAAAAAAAAAAAAAAAAAAAAAACATTTTTAGTGAACTGTTGGCCTTCTGGAAAGTATGTTTATTTACTGTACATGTACTCAATACTTGGTAGTGGCTCCTTTTGCTTTAATTACCGTCTCAATTCGGCGTGGCATGGAGGTGATCAGTCTGTGGTGCTGCTGAGGTGGTATGAAAGCCCAGGTTTCTTTGACAGTGGCCTTCAGCTCATCTGCATTTTTTGGTCTCTTGTTTCTCATTTTCCTCTTAACAATACCCCATAGATTCTCTATGGGGTTCAGGTCTGGTACGTTTGCTGGCCAGTCAAGCACGCCAACACCATGGTCATTTAACCAACTTTTGGTGCTTTTGGCAGTGTGGGCAGGTGCCAAATCCTACTGGAAAATTAAATCAGCATCTTTAAAAAGCTGTTCAGCAGAAGGAAACACGAAGTGCTTTAACATTTCTTGGTAAACGGATGCAGTGACTTTGGTTTTCAAAAAACACAGTGGACCAACACCAGCAGATGACATTGCACCCCAAATCATCACAGACTGTGGAAACTTAACATTGGACTTCAAGCAACTATGAGGCTATGAGGTTCTCCACCCTTCCACCAAACTCTAGGACCTTGGTTTTCAAATGAAATACAAACCTTGCTCTTATCTGAAAGAGGACTATGGACCACTGGGTAACAGTCCATTTCTTCTTCTCCTTAGCCCAGGTAAGACACCTCTGACATTGTCTGTGGTTCAGGAGTGGCATAACAAGAGGAATACGACAACTGTAGCCAAATTCATTGACACGTCTGTGTGTGGTGGCTCTTGATGCCTTGACACCAGCCTCAGTCCATTCCTTGTGAAGTTCACCCAAATTCTTCAATCGATTTTGCCTGACAAGCCTCTCAAGGCTGCAGTTCTCTCGGTTGGTTGTGCATCTTTTTCTTCCACACTTTTTCCTTCCACTCTTTCTGTTAACATGCTTGGATACAGCACTCTGTGAACAGCCAGCTTCTTTGGCAATGAATGTTTGTGGCTTACTTTGTGAAGGGTGTCAATGATTGTCTTCCGGACAACTGTCAGATCAGCAATCTTCCCCATGATTGTGTAGCCTAGTGAACCAAACTGAGAGACCATTTTGAAGGCTCAGAAAACCTTTGCAGGTGTTTTGAGTTGATTTAACTGATTGGGATGTCACCATATTCTAATTTGTTGAGATTGGTGGGTTAAATGTGAGCCAAACTCATTACAATTAAAAGAACCAAAGACTTAAACTACTTTAGTCTGTGTGCACTGAATTTATTTAACACACAAGTTCACAATTTGAGTAGAATTACTGAAATAAATTAACTTTTCCACGACTTTCTAATTTATTGAGATGCACCTGTAAAATTTTATGGATTTTCTTCCAATATTTTGCGCATCGTGAACAGTGAGGTTGCTGTGCCAGTATTTTCTACTCTTTGCATTTGTCTTCAGCATCTCTGGCCTCTGTTAATGTCCTGTTACAGACTTAGTAATATTTCCACGCAAAACACATTTTGGAAAATGCTTATAGTTTGTGTGCGTAAGTCCGGAACAGATATCAGATGAAATAAAACAAAAGAGCTGATTGCTAATCATGCATTTCGGGCAGAAACTGGCCACTTACAATTTATGGCAGTTCGAACATTTTGTACTACTAGCATTATTTGTGTTGGGCCTGGCTAAAGGAGAACACAATTCCTTTTTTTGTCTCATTTTCCATGTGTTTTCCAGGACTGGAAAATTAGTCATCAATTTTCCAGGTTTTCCAGGATGCGTGGGAACCCTGTCACCTGTCAAACCTTCATTAACCAATGACAGCTTTTAAATCTGGGTGGAGAGCGGAGCATTTGAAGTGCACATAGAACACAAATCTGAAGGGAGCAGCTCCAGTGAAGAAAACCAGTATCACTATCTAAAACCTTCAGATCATATCTCCACAGTTACAAAACCACACATGAAAACTCAGCATTTGTGCAGTGTAGAGCAGCTCTCTCTCACACTGTATGACATGACAGACAGCTATTTGTCCAGTCCAGTTCTGTTCACACAGCGCAGGTTTCCCAAGAATGCGTTGGGAAACCATGCGTGTGAGTCCTGAAAATTGACACATATAAATTCAGCTACAGCTGGGGTGTCCAAAGTCTGGCCCAGGGGTCAAATACTCTTGTATTTTGCTCTCGCAATTAACCGTACTGTGTGCGAACATAACTCTATTAAGGCCCTGCTGTTTGAATGTGGCTTATGACATGTATCCAAGCTTTACCTCCTCTTTTTGCTGGTTGGTCTTGCACATGCTGCTCTGCAAGTCCTGCAGCTGTTTGAGCAAGACCTGAATTTCTGCCTCCACCTGACTTGCACACTGCACCAGCATCTGTAGTTCCACCAACCTTTCATCAGCCAGCTCCTGTCACAGACACACAAATCAGGGAAACAGTAGACAGTAAATCAAGCTGTTATTAACACCAACAATCAGTGTGAGACCAAAGATCTTTTAATAAAGGTAATAAAAAAAAAAATAAAATAAAATAATAATAATAATAATAATAATAATAATAATAATAATAAATGTTAAAAAAAAAAAAAAAAAAAAAAAAAAAAAGTTGCTTGTTGTAAGCAAATGTTTCAGATTACCTAAGGAGCATGCTAATTATACCTACTTTTGACATCCTAATGCTCTTCACATTTTCTTTCATCCTTTCCATCTCATTTTTTAGTTCTTCAGGTGACTCCACAATTTGAGACTTGAGCTTGGCTATCTCATCCTTCAGTGTCGCCACATCCACTTTCCTTTGAGTCTGTAGGGGAATTGAATTAAAAAAAAAAAAACCATGCAGAAAAAACATTGTGAAAAATAAGACAAGATTCAATTGAGTTTTTGATGTGCATTAAACAAAATACTCCAATTTCACTTTACTAACATAACTGGCAAATATCTGGTCTTTACATGTTATCAAAGTTACAGGAACAGTCCAAAACATTTGTCCATCCAGAATCTCAATCATTCTTGCTTGACACACCAAGAACCTCATTAGCTCTTGCGTGTGAAGCACACAGCCAATTATCATATTTGATGTGTGTTGATCAATGTTTAGATGAATAAAAGTCTAAATTAAATGATCAAGTAACCCTCAACAAGGTGCGCTTCAGGCATGTTTGATTAGGTGTGGAGCTGAAATCTGCAGGATGGTAGCTCTCCAGGAACAGGGTTGCAGATTAGTGGATTATATGGATCAATTACACCAATTAGACTTTCGATTAAAGTTCTGGTGGCATGGACATTCAAATGATAGACAAAAATAAGAATATTAAAATATCTTACTGAATAAATGGAAGTTTCGTGTTTGGAAAAACATGAAGGTGAGTAAATGACAATTTTCACTTTTGGATAATTTAAAGAAAGATGACACCCTTTGTATGGGGATGACAAAACTTGTCAAATAGTTTAAGGTCTAAAGTCTATCTTTATATCTTAAAAAAAAAAAAAAGTTGTTGGTACTACCAAATTCCCTTAATGATGTATAATTAAGAATTATGTTAAATATTTTAAGATTATACAGCATTCCCTGATACCAATTTGGACAGGTTCCAAACCATAGTGTGAATGGAAAGTGGGTTAAAATAACCACCGCTTCCATACTCCAGTCTGGAAAGGCAAAATACACCAGTCATGGTTACAAAATCTTTAATAATTCAATGTTTGAAATATAATTTTTTTTGCACAATAATTGCCATTACGCTGTATTTGAAAGGCTGTAACAGAAATCATTTTACTGCATGATTTCAAGCTAAATGCATAAATGACTTGAAATGTTTATAGATATGATTAGGTTCAGTGTTCTTGAGAATTCATAAACACAAATAGATTGATGTTATTGATCTGTAAAGGAAACTTAGCCAAAAAAAAATATATATATAAAATGGATTGCACAAACAAGCACCCACACATTCGCTCAGTGCAGTGAAACCATAGCAACTATGAACAAAGCATTTGAGCTCTGTCCATTAACAACAGGACTGTGATGCATGCTTTTATGATTAACCATGCACTGGTCAAACAGTGCAAGTAGACAATAGGGGTCTCACGATTACCTGATTTCATAATTTCCCATGATTTAAAATGGTTGGTTATTAAACCCTAAGAATTTGGAAGCTCCATTTAAAAAAAAAAACATAAGGGAAAAAACAAACAAACATGCTGTCAGTTTTTTAAAAAAAAATGTACTGAAAATTCATTCAGAGCAGTGCCATCTACAGCATTTTTTAATGGGGCTGCCAGAAGGGCACAATAAAATTCCTAGGGTGGCACACTAAAATACAAATTGGTAACCCGCTACACTTCTACTTAATCTAACCCATGACAATGATTTCAGTAGGGATGCACCGATATTTTTAATCGGCCGAGTTTTGATTATTTTTTTAAAGCCATCGGCATGTAGTTTACATGACTAGTAAATAATATTTTACCATCCAAATACGTCACGAAAATACGTCGCTTTTAAATTAATTTGTTTTGGCTTGACGTTTATATTTGACCTAAATGCAACTTTAGAGGATTTGTTGTGGAGAGAAGGGAACTAAAATAGCCTAAATGTGTTTGTAACGTTTGTAAATATTTTGCTTTATCTACTGGTATTTTAGCCTACATTATTCCTTAATGTAATGATAAGATGCAATGTACAGCCTACTAATTGTAGTTTTTATTTTACTAATATGCTGTTTTTTCCTCTCAAACCGCTTATAGGAGTAGCGTTTTTTTTTTGTTTTTTTTTTCACCCATGCTGCAAACATTTACATTTCTTGAAAAATACTTTGTCTTTAAAAACATTGATAGTTTTTTTCTTACATTTAATAGATTTGGTCAAAATCTAGAAAAGATGATGCTGTATTGGCTAGTCATAAGCGCAAGATAGACTACCAGATCAAGACCTGACCTGTTTTTTTTTTCCCCCCTTTTTGAAAACGCCGTACTTTATTATTATTATTATTATTATTATTATTATTATTATCATTATTATTATAGGCAAAGAAAAGGTTTTAAAAATAACATTATTAACCGCTATTTTATCCATCCACAAATCAGTTTTGGAACTGTGATAATACAGAGGAATGCAAGAACAGAAACGTTTAAATACGGATTCAGCTCGGAATGAACGTTCAGTTTTTTTTTTTTTTTTTCTTTCGGCCAATAATTGTTCGTTAAAAATCGTTAAAAAAGCCAAAAAACAAAACAAAACAAAACAAAACCAAAACAAAAAACAAAAAAAAAACAACAAAAAAATCCTAAAGGTACATCCCTAGATTTCAGTTTATGTAATTTGTTAGGTTTATTTAGTCAGATTAATTTACATTTTGCTTGCGTGAAACCAGCTAATTTATCACATACAGTGTGTGCATAATTATTATGCAAGTTAATATTCTGATCATATTTTTTCCAAGCACATTTTACCAAAATGCTCATTGGGTCAGCATGGTCAGGGGAAGAAAGAAAGAAAAAAAGAAAGAAAAAAAGGAAAACAAAAACACAACCACATGTGAACTGCAAAAGAATTAGGAATTAAAATGAAGAATTAGGTCTGAAACCATCAGGAACCCTTTAGTCTCCAGTTCTACCATTTTACAGAATTGCAACCTACCTGGAGTATCCAGAGGTGCAAAGTGTCAGGTTCTCAGGGACTCTCAGGTTAGGTTTTTTTTATTATTATTATTATTTTTTTAAATAGGCTTTTAAATAGGTTTTACAGTCAGATAAATTGAGAGCGATTCTCAAAAACCACCACATCCTCTTGTACCACTCTTTAAAATTTAAAAATCTGGCAGCAAGTTTTGGGAGTTCATTTTTAGTCCATCTCCTATATTGAAAAGTCTGTCTTGCAGAGATGGACTAAAAATTAACTCTCAAAACATACTGCCAGATTCTTGAAGATTAATTCTTCAAACAGTGGTACAAGAGGATGTGGTACTGGTCACTCTCAACTTATCGGTCTATAAAACCTATCCATAAACAAATAAACAAAAATACATAATAATAATAATAATAATAATAATAATAATGTCTTCTTAGGATTTTTTTTACCCAAGCAAAGTCTTTAAGAATCTGACATCTTGTACTTCTGGAGACTTCAGGTAGGTTGCAGTTCTGGAAAATTATGGAACTGGAGACTAAAGGGTTCCTGATGGTTTTACACCTAATTCTTCACCCTAATTTTTAATTATTTTGCAGTTAACGTGTCTTTTCTTCTCCACCTGTTTTTTTTCTGATCCTGCTGGCCTAGTGAGCATTTGACTTTATAGTGTCTAATTTTTGACTTTTTAGTCTGAGTTAAATCTCTTTTTTTGGCTCATTTTATCTGTAAAAGAAAACCTGCTTAATAATTTTGCACACCTGAATATTAGAGTTTTTCACTTCCAGCCTTCATGGATAATTATATCTCACTTATAAATAATTAAATACAAAATAATAGTTGTTATTAAGATTGATACGGTTTGGAATTGGTAAAATGTGCTTGGGAAAAAATAAAAAAATATGATAACTGAATAATAAATATGCATGCACTGTAAAGCACAACATTTAGGTTGATCTGAAAAAAAGATAAGTAGCAAGCACTGTATAAAAGAGCCTCTCATTAATATATTTATACTGGCTGTGCATTAAATGTTGTGTGAAACACACTTAATATGAAATCATATTTAATGCTTCTGATGATCCAGTCCCCTAATATTCTATTGTACTGTAAAAACTTTGTCTAACTTGTTAATTGTCCTCCCTAGGGGCAATTTGTTCTAAAATATATTTTAGTATAAAATAATAGTTGCAGTCTATGGGCTAAACTCTTCTAAAACAAATGGAAAACAATCATTCTTCATTTAAAAATATAACTGACTATATATGAATGATAACCTACACTTTATAAATCATTAGACTTCCTATTCAGATTTAAACTTACAGTTGGGTTGATCTGGGAAGACCAGCCCCATAATTCATAGCTTCTACAAAGGCAATTAAACATGGTTTAAAATGTATACTTATAGCATATTGTATATTTAACCGCATGTTTTGTTTGTTTGGAGATCCTCACACAAACACTGTTTAAAGTGTGACACTAAAATGTGCACATGAGATTCAAGTGGAGATAGAGTTTAAGAAGGAAATTAAAAATAAATGTTTCCTGCTGTTAAATACTATTGCAAATTATTTGTTTCATCATTCATGTCTATAACTTAAAATATTATTCCATGTTAAAAATACTATTAACATTGACTTGGAAGATGGGGGTCACTGGGCACAGCCACTGTAAGAGTAGGTCTTACTATGCGTTTTTTTCCCCTCGATAATCCGTTTCACTGAGATGTACCTCACAATACAGAAGATCTGTCGCTACTTCTGTTACACAATTTTAACCCTCATGCAAATGTTGTGAATATGGTCTAATAAATTAAATAAATATGATCTGATTACATACCAGTTTCTGTGATATCTCAGCAATTTCGGTCTTGCACTGTGCAACCTTTTCATTCATTGCACTCTAAAGAAAGCACATACAAAGTCAAAACCAAAGGCAAAGGAGGAAAAGTAGTAAGAAACTGATCAATCATTTCAAATGCATCATGTCACTGGAGAATTGTATAATTCAGAGGTAATTTATGCAACATAAAACAGTATGCACAATTAATCAGGTAATGATTTATATACTGGAACACATTGTACACATATTGATTCAAAACTGAAAAATCACTGACAACTCACCACATCCTGATACTCATGCTGTGTGTTAGTTGTCAACTCCGCCAGGGCGGCTGCCAGTTCTTTAGCTTCTGCTTGCTGCTCTGGTGGTATGGTTCTGTCAAAAAAAAAAAAGAAAAAAAAAAAAGATACATGTTCATAAATAAACAACAACAACAACAACAACAACAACAACAACAACAAAATGACAAACATTTTGCACTTACGTCAGTTTCTCAATCTTTCTCTCGGCTTCCTTTATTTCTCTCGTGTATGCCTGAAGTCTGTCCATATCAGACCGCTGTATAACAAAAAAAAAAAAAAAAAAAAAAAAAGTGCTATGGCTTTGATTTTTGTTTTTTTTGTTTTTTTTTAATTTTTGAACAACAACGACGACGACGACGACGACGACGACAACAACAACAACAACATAAAAACAGCTTCTTACAAAACTTTGCTGGTGGGCAGCAGTCATTTCCAACCTCTGCTTTCTGAAGTGCAGGAAATTTTGGATTGCGCTCAGTATAATGATTGTTCGCTTGCTCTCTGTCAAAAGGGTTAAAAATAATTCAGCTCCTCTATATCGCTTTTACACATTCTAGCATTCTAGTTATAAGCTTTAAAGTTTAAAACAATTTAAACTTTATGTAACAAAATGATCACAATTTCCAGTTCAGGCTCATTAAAACACATGCCTCTAAATACATTTCTGCAACATTGTAATTACATACCTTACAGCATGTTTCGCGGCAGTTTCAGAGTGGAGCTAAATTACATGTGCAATATGTGACCGTGGCACGTTTTTATGATGTTGGTACAGGCACATATTGCTGCATTTTAATCTGGGGAGTGTCACTAAAGGTTAATTCTCTCTATCATGTTGGAAACATCCTCTACACTAAAACAACCCTAAACCTACCTGATAGTGGTAACAACTGGAAAAGTGATATAAAGACGTATGTGATGACAACGTTCAAAAGTATCAGTTTTCAAATTGCACAGGATGTTACAACAATGTTGCAAGTAACCGTGTGAAAATTAGGCTTTATTAATCAAAACTCTGTACCTGTAAATCATACTTTGCGTGAAAAAGAATAAAAATTGTTGTCAGTTTTACTGCCTCTAGTGTTCATTTCAGCTGGAAACTGTAGTGATTCATATATATAGGTAAGTTTTTTTCAGTTTTAAAGAAATGTAATATAGAGGCATGTGTTTCCAATGAGCTCATGTTGACAATTTCTGATTCACGTCAACTTTAATATGTTTGATGTTAAAATTTTTGGGTGAATTATTCCATTAAGACACACCCTGTTTTGTCATTTGTATTTAAAAAAAAAAATTAAAAGATAGTGTCTAACAAATTCTTCTGCAGTGGGGCCAGTGAAAATGCAGAGGAAAAACACTGGGCCAGCAGGGAAAAAAACAAAACATACTTTTAAGCCCTACAGGTGAAGCATGACAGAGAAAATAAAAGCTACTTACTGGGGTTGAGCAAGTCATTCAAGGAAAAATCATACACATGACAAAGCGGTAAGAACTGGCACCTAAAAGATATGTAAAGAAATACATGCAGACCTTTCATATAGACATGCTTTTCAAAGATGTTGACTAAAACACTTCATAAAACTTTACTCTCAAGGTAAAAACACTTACATGCGCATGTAAACGCTCATGATTGGAGTTACCCACTCATACAGCATGGGGTACTGGACGTTTTCAGACAAAGGCACCTGTGGTAAATATGGGTAAAGCAACTTCCAAATCAACATCAGAATTCAAACTTCTGAAAATGCAACACTGATGCACATAAGCAAAGACACCACACTCACTGTGTAGTGGCACTCAGGTCTGAAGCGAAAGAGAAGCTGCAAAACCCTCATGTAGAGTCTTTGAATGGATTCTGGCTGTAAATAAAATACATTATTTCAAATTACCGGCTTTTTTTCTCTTTTTAGGACTGTGCAAACCCTGAACAGTTTATCAAGACAGACATACATACATACGTCGTCGTTATATTTTACCTTTGGGACCGGAGTAATATCATTCTTGGTAAAATGTTTAGCCTCTTGTCCAGTCAAAACTTCGGTTCGGTAGAACTGTACGATGGCATCCACCTTGTACACCGGGAAAGTGTTTTCATTCATGCCTGCTGCTCATTAAAAATAACAACAACACATTAATAAATGTATTTTCTACACACGCATCAGACATTGTTTACTGGCAAACTTGTCAACGAGAGCAGCTGTCAAGACCGATTAGAAACATTTGTAAATTGATTATAAAACTCCGACACGGGAAAATCAAATATACATAATCATATTACCATCTTTCCCGCATTGTTGGTCCGACATTATTAAAACTCTATAACTAATTCCAGACAATTATACTAACCAAGTGTACGCTTGCGTCCCTCGCCGTCAACTGAAACAAATTTAAACTTTAGGCGCCTCTTTCGTCACTTCCGCCATACGTTCCCTACGTCACGAATCATCGTAAAAGCAATGCACGTAGCGCCCCATACTGGACAGTTTATGCTCCGACAGGCACAGTTGTATTTATATGCAGTTAGATGAACATGAGTAGTTTTGTTCAATTCAGGGGTGCCGAAAACTCGGTCCTGGAGGGCCGGTGTCCTGCAGAGCTTAGCTTTAACTTCCCTCAGTGATCTGCCGGGAAGTTTCTAGTATGCCTAGTAAGACCCGGTTCAGGTGTGTCTGATTGGGTTGGAGCTGAACTCTGCAGGACTGCAGGACACTGGCCTTCCAGGACCGAGTTTGGGCACCCCTGGTTTGTTAAAGGGTGTTTCCAGTAGTAATAGACAGGGCTCTCAAGTCTCACGCATTCACCGTGAGACAAACGCATTTCAACCAGTTCACACGCTCTCACGCCACACCTTGTATTTCTCACGCCGAGAAAAGGATAACTTTTCCCGCGCTATTTCTCCCACTCTGGTCTATGCATCCCTGCCTCTGCTGAATCGTTTTTATCCCCTGTGGTGATAAAAACATCCCGTGAACCCGCTCCTAAGTTCCGATCTAAATCAAATGATTCGTGATAGGCGCTCTGAAGTCCCGTTTCATATCAGATGATTCGCGATATCGCGATCCGACTGGAGCGCTTCGAAATCATTTTGCGACGCAGTGTTTCACTGATTCGGAGTTTCAAAAAGCTCCGTTGATACTGTGTTCTTTGTTCGCTTTCTCTATATAATTTATTCGTTGTTTGAAATGAAATCATTACAATTAATAGGGCTAACTTACAATGTTTTTTATTAAATTGTGATCATGTTAGATAGTTTCCATCGTATTAAAAACATTTCATGACATGACACTCATTATCTGGTACTTGCCTAAAAAGACGGGTATATAATATGCGTTGTTAACAGATTACACTAACATTAGGTTACTTAGTTAAGCTATAGCTTTATTGGAGTTGGTTCAGTCTCATGTAGAGAGAAAAAGGTTTTAAGGCTATTCCCCCTCTGCTTTTTCACAAATCGCACCCTGGGTAAATCTGATAAAAGACAAATTTATAAAATAAATTGTTTTATATATTTCAAAAATTCAAACGTATCAGCATTGTTGGGAGGGTTATTTTGGAAATGTAATAGGTTACAGAAGTTACTCTATTTAAAATGTAATAAGTACCATAATTATTTTAAGTGTTTTAAAAGTAATGTAACTGATTACATTTGATTACTCCTGTTCTGTGTCCTAAACTTGGTGTCTCATATTTTAGAGTCTAGACCAGTCAATGCAATTTGGGAAATCAAATCTGTATGTGTGTGAATCATTTAACATTTTCTTAAGTAACTGTAAATTTAACTGTACATTGTTTCTCACTAACTGTAACAGATTTTATTTTGTTATTAAATTACATAATTCCATTACTAGTTAGTGTAGTTAAGTTTGAGCCCCTACCACTGTCATCAAGGCATCAAAATGTGCAAAAAACACTTGCAATACAAAATGTTATTCGTAAGTTTGTAAATGTATAGGCCTACTCTCTCTCTCACACACACACACACACAGCTTGACATAGGCTACATGCTCAGGGCAAGTTCTGCAATCCTATTGTATGTGTACAGTATGTACATTGAGCACTGCAGTTAAGTTGGCTTGTTTGGGGCTAACTTTCTTTTTATTTTTTAATACATTTGCATTTTTGAAATATTTAAAACATTTTATTTTATTTGTATGAATTTGACTTTTATCAGATTTATCAGTTGTTATAAGTTCTATTTTGTGCTGGTTAATTTTGAACAATAGATAAAATTCTTCTAGCAAAAACTTGAGAGAACTGCGTGGGGCCGAGGGGCCGCTGCTGCAAATAGGCTCCTCCCCTAATAATAATCTCACTCCAAACTTTTTCCAAAACTTGAGAGCCCTGAATAGAATACAGAAAGATCCTTCTCTGAATTCGTCAGTTTGGTTTACCTTACCTCTTAAGAGTCTAATAACAGACCCTAAATATTAATTATGCGATGAAATGTTATTTTCATTAATATTATTGTAATTTCATCTTGACCACTGAGCTGTTTTAAACAAAAGCAATGCCTTTTACGTACCAATCCATTTTAAAGAGAGAACCAATACTTTTTTGTTCTGAAGGGGAAATGTTTGGGTAAACATAATTTTCTAAGTAGTATAGTGAAATATAGTAAAAAAAAAAAATAGTATAATAACTCTATAATGACTACAATCGCATTTCAATCGCATTTTTTTAAATGCTTAAACAGACAATATAAACAGAACATAGCCAAGGGATCACATAGAGTTCCCTAAAGTAATGAGCAATAGTTATTTAACAAAAACCTAATTAACATACGCATACAATAGATAGATAGATAGATAGATAGATAGATAGATAGATAGATAGATGGGTGCTTTTAACAGATTATGAACGACATTACAGAGACAATGGGGTTCAAACAATCATACACAAGAAAAGCATCCAAGTGGACCAACCATAGTTTTGAAATGCCTTGCCGCGTGGCGACGTGCGCAAAAACAAAGTCCGTGATTGGTTGACTGGACGCCGACGTCAGAATTCCGTCCACAGCATCACTGTTTTGTTTGTTATAATGTGATCGCTTTCGTGTTTTGGTGATAAAAAGGTGAAAATATTTGAAACATGACGCGTGCAGCGAGTAACTTACTATTCTATTCATTTACTATGGTAAAGCAGTCAGGCGCTGCACTAAGACACCTAAAGCAGCGCCGTTGATGTGCTTTATCTCTTCCGCGTTGGCGAACGTGCAGGTGCTGTGTGTATTTCTCCACGTCACTCGCGTCCGTGTGAAATAATCGGAGGCACCATAAGCTTCAGTTCATAGGTGAGCACTTACTGCACAGCTATGTCATTGCTGGACTCTGATGACAGCTACGATCTAGTCTTCAAAATAGTTCTTGTTGGAGATGTCGGTGTTGGCAAAACTTGTGTGGTTCAGCGGTTCAAGACCGGTATATTCATCGAAAAACAAGGGAACACGATCGGTGTGGATTTTACCATGAAGACACTGGAAATCCATGGCAAGAGGGTTAAGGTTAGTACTGTAGTCCTGTCTACACTCATTATGGTCATGTCTTATTGGTAATTAAAATTCATGAAGTTTTACCATCATAGTCGACAGCGTGTCTATTGTCACAAAGTTTCCCCATAAAATGAAGTCTACCAAATTTAAATGCTTACTACAGTTGTTATTATTGTAAGCCTTATCACATTCATTTGGGGTTACCTTTAAATAAGAAACTTCATCACAGTTTTACACGTGTAGTAATAACTGTGTAATAAATGACCGTTTCCTTTCAACGTTGACACTTATGACGTGGAAAAATAAAAGTGAAAATCCAGTGAAGTTTGTTGTTGGCTTTAGAGCTTTAAGTTGGCACAGCGTCATTAGACAGTTATGCAATAGTCAAGGTGGTTGTTAAGCTGTAAATAATTTCTAATTGAAACTGTCTCTGAGTCTAATGGGCTTTTAAAAACTGCATATATATTCTACAACCCTTTTGGAAAAATCATAAGCAAGAGCCAAAACACAGCCTCTAGGTTCTGCTGGATTTTACATCAGTAGACTCATCATGAAGGGTCTACATGGGTTTTTGGTTTGTGATTTAGTAAAATCTCAACTAAAAATTTATCTCTCAGTATTTTCTGTTGGTGTTGTGATTCCTGCAGTTGTAACTGTGTCATGTCATGTTTTTGCATTGCTTGAGCTTGAGAAAGGTGTTTATTTTTGCACATTACATCTTTATTTTTTTTTTTTTTTTTTTTTAATATATAGATATTGCATATGAAACTGTTATATCATGTTATATAAATAGCTTAATGTAAGCACCCAATAGGCAGTCATTTGACTAAATAGTCCTACAGACTGGTTTCTTTCAAATAATAAAGTTGTGTTCATTTGGTAATGTATTGTTAGAGGTGGCATAACAGGGGTCCAGTTTCTAGCAGGCTGTTGGATTCTACCTCAGCCATTGTGAAATCTCTCTGTTTCATTGGCTGACTCAGCGAACATCAGCACTTTTTATTGTCTGTGTTGAGGCCGTGTTCACTATTGTCTTTTACCGTGCCAAGACTGTTTGCCCAGATTCTGCAGAGCCGTTTGTGTAATGTATATATGAAATTGTTTTGAAGACAAGATTCTGGACACATAAATACTGCAGATAGAGAAACAAGTAGTGGTCGACCAATATGTATATCTAGAGAGCAGGGACCATAATGTCTCAAATGTTTGAGACCAGAGTTTTTTTTTTTGTTGTTGTTTTTGTTGTTTTTTATTAGAATAGAAATAAAGTTTGATTTCAGATAAAAACAAAAAAGTTATGATGCAAAACGAAGAATAAATATTTAAGATTCTGCATTTCTAGGTCATTGATTAAGAAAAAGTATGTATATAAAAATATGCGCACTATACACTATAAAAATATTTAATGTTTTTTAAATACAACTATAAGTTAGTGAATTCAAACGTGCAAGGAAATTAAAACAGGAGCAAAATATGACTTTGTAAGCTGGGACAACTCATCCTTTTACAGATAATTTAGCACATAAACAACTTCTAGTAATCTAAATATGGTTTCCATTTACAATAAACAACAGCGACCTCTGTAGTGATGAGTTGGACATGAGCAATTCTGTGTTTTGTTAACTTGAGATTGAATTAGTGAGTCAGTGGGGTTTTAGCTTGTGAACTGCAGCATTCGGATGTTACTTTAAGTGTGACAACATGTATGTGCAGTATAAGTAAATTGTATTCAATTTCAACATAACTACATACTCATTAAAGACACCTAATATAGAGTGGGTGCAGTGTATAAGTATGAATGTAGTACAATACAATAAAAATTACAGTTAATATAGAAAATATTTTGTGGTATAGTTACAGATTTGGGATACAGCCGGGCAGGAGCGGTTTCGCACAATCACACAGAGTTACTACCGCAGCGCCAATGGTGCCATCATCACTTATGACATCACAAAGAGAGCCTCTTTCATGTCTGTGCCAAAGTGGATGGAGGATGTGAAGAAATATGGCGGTTCCAACATTGTTCCTCTTTTAATTGGTGAGTGCCTGACATTATTGGCTTTCTTGAACTGCACTGCTTTAAAGAAATAGATCACCCCAAAAACTGAAATTAGATGAAAATAAACTCACCATCAGGTCATCCAAGATGGAGATGAGTTTGTGTCTTCATCAGATTTGGAGAAATGTAGCATTCCATCACTTGCTCACCAATGGATCCTCTGCAGTGAATGGGTGCCGTCAGAATGTCCAAACAATCCACACCACTCCAGTCCATCAATTAACATCTTGTGAAGCCAAAAGCTGCTTGTTTGTCAGAAACAAATCCATCAAGACATTTTTAACTTTTAACTTAAAAATTGCTTTTAGACAAAATATAAGTCCATAATCCATAAAAAACGCATCCTCCAGTGAAAAAGAGATCTGGTCTGAATCAGAAGAGAAATATGCAAAGATCAAGATTACAAGCCAAAACAGTCCAA
The DNA here is from genome assembly GCF_022985175.1 of Labeo rohita. Taxonomy (NCBI): domain Eukaryota; kingdom Metazoa; phylum Chordata; class Actinopteri; order Cypriniformes; family Cyprinidae; genus Labeo; species Labeo rohita. Next base: position 11,858,543 of record NC_066879.1, on the reverse strand, counting down.
AATATTGTTTTATCAGCTGCTTGGACTCTCATTGTGACGGCACCCGTTTACCCGAATACATTGGTGAGCAAGTGATGTAATGCTACATTTCTCCAAATCTGATGAAGAAACAATTTCATCTTCATCTTGAATGGCCTGTAGGTAAGTAAATTACTAGCAAATTCTCATTTTGGGGTGCCCTATTCCTTTAAATAAACTTTTTTCAAGAAAGTCTGTTTTTTTTTTACATCTGTTGAACACTGCTGAAAAGTTCATTTTGCATCCCAGGTAATAAATCAGACTTGACCGACTTGCGTGAAGTTCCATTTGAGGATGCACAGACCATGGCTCATCAGCTGGATTTTGTTAGTGCCATCGAGACTTCAGCCAAGGACTCTAGCAATGTAGAAGAGGCATTTAACAAAATGGCCAGTGAGCTCATTCTCAGACATGGCGGGCCCATGTTCACTGAAAATGTAACCGACAGCTTTAAACTCAACAGCAAGGATGTAACCAATGAGGGCTGGGCATGTGGGTGTTGATGACAGTTATTTTTTTTTTTTTTTTCAGAAAGCAATAAAAAGCTTTGGTTTTTACCACTCACTCAGTTATATAAATTGGGTCCTGTCAGGCAGATGCTGCATTTGAAGGAGACGCTGAGGATACATTACTAGGAATGTGATTTTAAAAACCTACAGTTGAATTTAACTGTGAAGATGTTGGGTAGAGACCATTTTGATTGCCAAGCACATAATTTTCACATATCTTCATTATGATTGAAAATTATAACTAGCCAAAATTTTCAATTATTTTCTTTAAATTTAGGCTTGAAAGGACAGATAACACAGTGTCATAACAAGTAAGAAGTTTCCAATAAGAAACAATTTGTCTGTCCACACGCAAAACTAATGTGCAATGTGACAATCACAGCCAATCAGATCGTGTTTGATGATTAATGTGCAGTCGTGTAGCAAGACTTTGGACCAATGAGATTTCAAAATGAGCAGGGCTTCCTAGCACAACACCTCATATATAGAAACCACCTGTTGATAAAATGTCCTATCGCTTGTCAGACTGGCTGTTAGGGTTATACGTGTATGTGACACATTTACATCTCAGCAGTTGTTTTGTACTGTATGTTTTGGTTGCTCATAAACCTTATCAAAGAAAGATTCCATATTTAATTAATGCAAATGAAAACGCAGCAGATAGACAGTAGACATATTTTTAACATTTTGTCAACACTTAACTGTTTCTCATTCCATTGTGGTAAATGAAATGTGTTGTCGAACCAGACTAAGGTCCACTGCCACTTGCTTAATCTTCCTAATAGTTATGTAACTGTTTTAAGACCTTTTGTAAAAATGGCTCAGCAATGCTTAAGTCATTGTCATTAATATTTCTAACTTTTATAGCTACGTAAGATTTCAAGAGCAGATGCAGCAGTGATAGTGTGAAAGTGTTGAAATGGGCAGTTGCAACAATATGGATAAATCACTTCTCTTTCACAGAAGTGATTTTTTTTTTTTTTTTTTTTTTTTAAGAGTTTATTGGGTTTGTGACTTTCCCTTTCATCCATATATGATTTTACTGACCTGAATTTGCATCATTAGCAGCCATGGTCCTAAGACATTTTGCCAATGTTTTCAATGCGTTTTTAAGATTTAAAGAGAAAAATGCAACATTTTTAAAAATGCATTCAAAAATTATGGTAGCAACATTACTGTTGTAAATGAGTGCATCTGCAGTTCTCTTTGGTAAATTGATTTAAATATAGTGTTTACTGTACTGTCCTAACGGCTGCCATGATGGGCTACTTTACACTCTTAATTACGTACAATTTTGTGTAAATGTATGTGTTTTTTATAAACTGGACATATTCTTGTAACCCTTTTGAACTTGCATTTTATTATAGATGTCACATGGGCATTGGTATTTTATATTTAGCATTCATTTATATATACGACAAAGCCTTGTTAAATTATAATAGAGTATAATAAACTAGCTTTTTAAACTTGCAAAAAAAAAGCTTTTTTCTGATAACATTGTTATCATTGTTAAACCATGTTAAATTTGTGACAAGATTGCACTGATGAATTCAGAAATAACATCAATTGCTGTTTCATCTCAAGTAAGCATGGATAACCAGAGCCATTTTACATGCAATAGCGTATTTGTACTTGCTGCAGTATCTTCTTAAGGTTAAAAGCTCAGTTTGGTACTTTTTACTATATCATTGATTGACATACAAGTCTTCATAATCAAGAAAAAATATAGGTCTTTTAAATCAAGATCTATATTCAGTATATGGTATGGTGGCAGCCTTTAAGAATGTAAAGTCTTTAGTTTCACAAATGTGTAGTTTGGAAAAATTAATTTGCTTTATTGTTATACAGAATTGTTGATGAAGAATGTGACAGTATTTGAAGTATGATCATGTCAGATGTACTTGAAGGAAAATCATTGAGCAAGAGGATTCTTCAGAGAATCATAGTGCCTTTTAATGCTGTTGTAGTTTATTTTTAATGTCATCACGTTATTACTATGCATTTTGTTGTTTTTTGTCAATCAGTTAAACATTTTGAGAAACGATCAATTTGTATTTGTTACATTTATTTTATCAATAAAGCTATCACAGCATAACTTGTATGAAATATGTTAATTAAATTTTTTTTAAAAGTTTAATTAATGTAGGAAAGAAAAAAAAAATGTTTTAAATGCTCACATAGGTAGAAAACTACCTTAAAACATATATGTACAGACAAAGTATACATTTGAGGTTAAACTTTATTTACTTTACAGTTTCAAGTGACAAAACTGGCACCTCTTTGTCAACCTTTAGTGTACTACCTGAATTTTGAACGACCAAAACTATATTGAAGGTGCAAACCTTGCACTAGGACATCATTTACTGGTAAAATATAAAAACAAATGTCCAACTGAATGGCTTTTGTTTTCTACAAGGTTGTTTTGTCTCAGTGCAAATCTCACCATTATGTTACAGTGTAACAGTAACCAAATTAAACATAAATAACCTTAAAAAAAATGGAGTCGTAGCAATGTAACAACTACTGATGTAAAACTGGCACAATAAAGGTAACAGAACATGATGAATTAATATGCGGTATTACACATACAACCCTATAAAAATGGTAGACCATGTTTATGGGACCTGTACTGATAAAATGGCAAACAGTTACTGTAATACGATTTTAACAATGTTAAACTATCTGTGAAAAATAATAGAAATACTAATGGTCTTTGATTATCTATTTAAAAAAAACAGGCAGACTGATAGCCCTTGCAATCCAGGGATGCAGAAGAACCACTTCCAGAAGGTCACAGATTAAATCCATTTCACGCTTCTGCCAAAGTTTTGCCCTTATTTTATTTATCCCACATCAGTCTACAGCTGGAACACTGTGTATTTCATGACTCAGTGGCCTGAACGCCCTCTCTTGCCTATTTATGCACACTAGAGAGTAGGATATGCAAATCTGTTCAGTCAGAGCTTATGAAAAAATACTGTTGGACCACGAACACTAAAATGAAATCATGCTATCCAGTAAAGCTAAAATGCCACGATCTTTAATGATCGCTCCTGTTTTCTCAGTCGTGCATTGTGCTTATTTGTGGAGGTTTTCTCCATAAAACACGAACTATAATGGAAAGGCATGGAATCATACAGACTGTTGATATTAAATCAATAACATCACTAGATTTATGTAACTAAACTGCTGTCGAACTTCTCCATCTCAAAGATGAGTTCAACGGCAGCGTCCACGTCCTCTACGATCTTCTCCGGCTCCACCAGAGCAGGGTCGAAGCGGAAATCACGGTGGCCGTGGAAGACTGTCTCTTTGATGCACTGGTTGGCATCTTTAGGTAACTCCATGTGGGGGTTGTAGACGCCTGTGCACACCAGGATGGATTTGCAGGATGTGGCGGAGGGCGACGCAAGCTCACTTTCCCAACCGTTGTCCATGTCCACCTCCTGAGGGACGCTGGTGGGCGTCCCTGTTCCAGTCACCATGTTTGCCACTGCTTTCGTGGTCTTCCTGGCTATCCGTTCCTCGAGGTAGCGGTTGTAGAGGTTGGCACCATAGATATCAGTCATCAGGTTGTCCCTAATTGCATTTAGAAGATTACCAACAGATTTCATTAATTCCTAAAAATTTCTCTCTATGTCCATTTCTTAAATTTAATAGACACATTGTTGTATTCCGTTTTGTTTTATACCATGAGTTCAGTATTCAGTTTGCACTGTGTATGTAGTTTTAATGTTATAATGATTTTTACGCCGGTGGAATAAAATGAAAGGAGGAGTAGGCCGTTCAGTTCAAAGGTTATGAGCCAGAAGATACATGATATCAAGAACATTCAGACCCTTAGCATAAAATGTGTCAAATTTAAAAATGTTTTGCTAGTTTCAGCAAGAAAACTATTAGATTTCAGTGAATGACCCCTAAAACATTCCTGTCCACAATTTGTGCCGTAACCCTTAAAAGAAGACTTCACCCAAAAATGAAAATTTGCTGAAAATATGTTCAAACTTTGTATCAGATTTGGAGAAATGCAGCACAGCCTGCTTGTTTGTGAAAAAACAAATCATTAAGGCGCATCTGGCCAAAATACGAGTGCATAATCGATAATAATGCTTCCTCCAGTGAAAAAAGTCCATGTCCTGTTGTCCTCTCACATCAAATTACTGTTTTGTACTATTTTGGCTTGTAAATGGTGCATGATCTGTGCATATTTCTCTCCTGATTCAGATGACTTTTCACTGGAGAAAGCAACATTATGGATTACGGACTTGTATTTAAGCCAGAAGCTAAAAATGTCTTTATATGACAAACATGCAGCCTTTTAAGACATTAATTGATGGACTCTCATTCTGACAGCACCCATTCACTGCAATTGATGGCTACATCAAGTGCTCACCAGTGAGCAATGCTACATTTCTCCAAATCTGATGAAGAAACAAACTCATCTACATCTTGGATGGCCTGCGGGAGAGGACACTGCCAACAAATTTTCCTTTTTGGGTGAACTATTCCTTGAAGGGCCATTCACACAGAATATGTTTTATAAAAAATAAGGGTAATTAACATTTCATTGGACATATGTATAATGGAATAAGCAAATATCACATATGATATAAATATGATCAGACATAGAGCACTGTGCAAAATGAATGTTAGATTCTTTAAAAAAAAAACCTGAATGTAACTAAGAACAAATGTTACCCTGGACCATAAAACCAGTCATAAGGGTCAATTTCTTTCGAAACTGAGATTTATACATAGTATGAAAGCTTTCCATTGAAGTATCGTTTGGTTAGGATAGGACAATATTTGGCTGAGACACGACTATTTGAAAATCTGGAATCTGAGGGTGCAAAAAAAAAAATCAAAATATTGAGAAAATTGCCTTTAAAGTTGTCCAAATGAAGTTCTTAGCAATGCATATTACTAATCAAAAATTAAGTTTTGATTTATTTACGGCAGTAAATTTTCAAAATATCTTCATGGAACATGATCTTTACTTAATATCCTAATGATTTTTGGCATAAAAGACAAATCATCAGATAATTTTAACCCATGCAATGTTTTGTTAGCTATTGCTACAAATACACACATGCTATTTACGACTGGTTTTGTTGTCCAGGATTACAAATCTGTTTTAAAGGCAAAGGGAAGGTCACGCCAAATATGGATGTAATGTAGTTAATAGAAGTTAACTGACAGCATGCATAAATTCTGTATATATTATTACAATTAACAGAGAATGTTTGTAAAAATCTAACATGCTTGTACAGTACTGTATATTTTGCTCTGGAAACTGAATATGATAATATCATAAGCAAAACAACAGTTCAGGTGTGAGGTAGACTACTGTGTTTTGTCTGCAAGCTCATTTCTTTCAGATTTGAAATCTTCTGACATACATACTAAGGGAAACATACTGGCCCATTTAATGTGCATGCGTCTCACCCGATAGCATAAAGGGATCTGATCGGTGCCCTCCAGCCTCTCTCAGCAGCTTGTTCTCTAATGAGGAACTCAGCAAAATGGTAGGTCAGTTCACTGGGCTTCCCCATGAGGGCCTCGTATTTCAGATCTTTTCCAGTGATCTTCTTATAGATGCTCTCCAAACAAACCATGAAAGTGCCATGACCGAATCTGTTGATGGGAAATTTTCATTCATTAATTGGCCCGTCTTAAAGGAACATTCCACTGAAAATAGGCTCATTTTCCAACTCCTCTAGAGTTAAACAGTTGAGTTTTACCCATTTTCGAATCCATTCAGCCGATCTCCGGTCTGGCGGTAGCACTTTTAGCATAGCTTAGCATAGATTGTTGAATCTGATTAGACCGTTAGCATCTCGTTAAAAAATGACCATATATAATGACAATATTTTTCCTATTTACAACTTGTAAAACACAATGTAACCACAGAAGAGTCAAGTTTTAAATGGGAAAAATATCGAAAATCTTTGGTCATTTTTGAGCGAGATGCTAACGGTCTAATCGGATTCAATAATCTATGCTAAGCTATGCTAAAAGTGCTACCGCCAGACCCGGAGATCGGCTGAATGGATTCGAAAAACGGTAAAACTCAACTGTTTAACTCTAGGGGAGTTGGAAAATAAGCCTATTTTCAAAAAAAGTGGAGTGTTCCTTTAAATCTTTAGATATATTTCAATGCATCATGTTCATAAAAGACTTATCTCTTGTAAAGCTATAAAAATAAAGGTTCCAAAGTGTGTTTTCACAGTGATGCTACAGAAGATCCATTTTGGGTTCCTCAATGAATCTTTCAGTGATCAGTTCTTAAAAAGAACCATTATTTCTTAGTGTAAAGAACATTTTAATCATCAAAAGAACCTGATGTTATCAGTTCTTCATGAAACCATCAATGCCAATGAAGAAACTGTATTTTTAAGAGTGTTTAAGAGATTAGAAGTCATTTATGGATATTATCTAACAACAAAATAAAACAAAACCATCGCTAAGAAATATTTAGTGGAGTAAAATGTGTGAAACTAGCCCCGATCTCCCCTTAATAAATCAGCATTGAATCACCTTGGTGAATGTGCCTCTGCCATCCACATTAGATCCATGTTACAGGCCAAGAGCGGCAAATGAGTGGAGTGAGTGGTTTCATAGACATTGCTCAGATTCCCGTTGGTGAGAAGGACGTCAACAATGAGCTGTAAGTTTGTCTCCCATCGAATGGGCTCCCCAAACAGAACTACAGCTAGAGTTACAAGAGAAAAGAAGCAAATTAAAGCCATTATCTGTCTTTCAAAACAACATCTATCAATTGATCTATCTAAATATACACTACAATGTATATACGTCCACTCAAATTTTGCGGTTGGTGAGATTTTCATTGTTCTTGAATCACCCGGACTGCATTTATTCAATCAAAAATACAGTAAAACCATTCATATTTTTTGTAATATTATTACAATGTAAAATAGCGGTTTTCTACGTAAGCAATAGATAAAATTCATTTTTGTGATTAAAGCTGAAATTTCACACAAACCTTCAAAAATCATTCTAATATGCTGTTTTGCTTCTTGAAAACCATTTATGATAATTATCAATGTTCAAAACAGTTGTGTTGCCGAACATTTTTGTGGCAACTCTGATTTTATTTATTAATTCATGGATGGATGGATAGAAAGTTCAAAAGAACAGCATTTTTTAGAAAAATTTTGTAACTTTTGTAGTATTATTAATGTATCCTTACTGAAAGAAAAAAAAAAGAAAAAAAAAAAAAAAAGAAAAAAGTATTAGAGGCCCCAGCCCATAAATGTACTATATACAAATAAATGTATACAGTACATTTATGGGCTGGATCAGACAGATTAATGAATCACTTAGACCAGTTTCATTAAAAATATTCACAAAAAATATTGTTGATTAACACTCCTCCACTAAATTTTCATCTGCAGACCTAAGTGCAGAACAGTATGTGAAGAATGATTAAACGTTGACATTAACTGGTAATTGCAATTATCTTTTCTTTACTATTGTGACATCTATATCTACTGTAAGAGAAAGAGCTTCTTTGATGAATAAAAAATTATTTTGTCCGCTCCGAACTGACTGGATTGTGTCATGTGAGTGTCACTGGCAGGGGCATTAATGTTTTTGATTAAAGGGGTCATCGGATGCCCATTTTCCACAAGTTGATATGATTCTTTAGGGTCTTAATGAAAAGTCTATAATATACTTTGGTTAAAAATTCTCAATGGTAGTGTAAAACAACACCCTTTTTACCTTGCCAAAATCAGCTCTGCAAAAATCATCCCATTCTGGTCGAGGCTGCTTTAAATGTAAATGAGCTCTGCTTGCCCCGCCCATCTCATCTCTTTGTGGATTGACGAGCCTGTTTACTTTAGCCGCATTTAGCTGTTAAACTTGCTAACTTGCACATTATTAGGAAAGGCGATTGCAAAGATTCATTAAAAAAAACCTTATATACACTTCTGCTGTAAGTGAACCTGGATCACAAATGATTTGCGTGAACATAGACAGATATATGTAGATCGGGAGGCGCCTTCCCTTCACAAACAAACGTAATCCACTGCATCTTTAGGAGCTCAGATGTCGGGAGTAAATGACGACCACTACGTTCATTATTACATCCAGCAACACAACACCTCAATCGCTCAATTCTTGTCTAACTTACATCCCTGCTCTGGCATCAAAACATGGAGGTTGGACTGTTACAACTGATCTTAGGTAAGACGCTAATGTCAATCAGCTATCGTGGGAGCGGCCTCTGTGGGTGTGATGCAACAACGACAGGCTGAGACAGGCAAGCCATCTGAGAATGGCTTAATTTGAAAAAGGGGACATTATTTTTAGAGATTAATTAAAAACCACTGCATGGATTTTTATCATTATAGGGTAGATTTGTATATACACTGCCAACACACATTAATGTTCAAACAGCATGTAAAAGTGAACTTAGCATCCGATGACCCCTTTAAAGACTATGAGGACATGTTCATATATTAATCATTCAAAATAATTTAAAAAATAAATATTCTATAAAAATAGGATCTTGATTTCGTGGTAAAGGTGAATATATGGTTCTGGTACAGCTATGCCATGTGATGCAGTGAAGCACCAAATCGCACAACTAAAGTTATCTTCAGAAATATCTCACCTTCAACTCTGGGGAGGTTCACCACAGGAGCAGACTGAAACAACAAGGAAAGTATCTGTTGCCATTGCATGTCATCTGACCGATTTCATAAACTATCCAACAACTGATTCCCTCATAGAACAACAGGTTTGAGGATTTAGAAAAAGACCATATTAAAGTACAGACCATTTTAAATTCTTCAAATACGTATTCACATGCACAAAAAACAGGAATGGGAATTATGTGAAGTTGGTGTAATCTGCTATTTGTTCCAGTTAACAAAAGGGGGCCTTGTGTTATAACCTCCTCATCATTGCCGCTGGCCAATCACTTCACATTATATTTATGTTTTACCTGTTCTAATCCGACCTAATTATGTTCTCTGTTTTAAACGTGCAGTCTCAGTTATCGCCACAATGAACAGCAAACTACACATACTGCATCAACCTAGGCAGTTTTTCCTGCCCTGAAGAATCAAATTGGCCAAAAAGGTATATTAATAGAGCACAAAGCACAACAACCCTAATTATCTTGAGTACACAAAAATGCATTGATTATAGAATTTAAAAACAATGTTTTTAAACAATGTTTTTTAAAAACAATGTTGACTGCCATTTAAAAGTTTGAGTTTAGAAGGCTTTTGAAGACTCTTCTGCTCAAGGCTACATTTAATTGATTTAAAATTCAGTAAAACAGTACAATTGTGAATTATTGCTATGGTTTGCAATAAATATTAAAATATTTATTATTATCATTTTATTCCTGTGATCAAAGATGAAGCATCATTCAGCATCATTACTCCAGTCTTCAGTGTCACATTCTTCAGAAATCATTCTAATATGCTGATTTGCTGCTCAAGAAACATTTTTGATTATTTTTATCAATGTTGAAAACAGTTGTGCTGCTTAATATTTTTGTGGAAACTGCTACATTTTATTTTTTAGAATTCTCTGATGAATAAACAGTTCTAAAGAACAGCATTTATTTGAAAATTTTTGTAACATTATCAAAGTCTTTACTGTCAATTTTAGATCAATTTAATGCTCCTTGCTGAATAAACATATTCATTTCTTTAAGAAGAAACTGTACCCCAGTCTTTTAAATTCTAGTGTACGTTTGTTTTTACTATAAATTGTACCAAAATAAGTAAGCTAAATTAAACTGAATAAAACTGTTACAGAATTCAGATTTTTGATGCACAGTAAATGATGAAAGCAAATAATTATAGCCGTAATCATTTTAATAAGACGTGTTTAGTCAGTGACTTACCGGAAGTTTGGGCCGTCTGTTGTGATCCACCATGTCCAGCAGAGGGAAGGATTCACGCAGCATGTCGATACTGACCACGTTTGTGAAGCCCACACTGATTCAGAGAGTTAAGAATTAATTTGTCTCATGGATTAACCTAAAAGTGATGTCATTGTTGTAATGATTAAAATCCATTTTTATTCACAAACAAACACAAACGATTTGGGGGATTACGATAATCCTATTCCTCATGGTAAGCTTGTAAACACTATCACATTATAATACGGTCACATCTAATGACATCACTGAGGTGCTGTAAAGGCCAGAGAGAGACTGCCATAATCACACAGTTTAGAGATAATCGCATTTCATAAAGTCATTTACATCCACATTCAAATCTTTGAGGTAGGTTTTCAGATGGCTTTCTATATAGAGCATCACAGTTTTAGTTGTTTCATTTGTTCAGCTCATTTAAATTTGTACTAGTTGCCATGAATCCAAGTACTTGTTACACAACCACCCAGCAACTCATGTTTGGCCATCCTCTGCCATGTGGCTTTGTTAAAACTAGTGCTACAGGATTTGGCCAAAAATCCCACTATGATTACTTTGACAAACCGCAGGCTATCTATATATTTATTTCACTAAAATGCAGCCATCTGATCTACAGAGAAGACCCTGAAGACACTAGACAGGGAAGGATACTTTTTGGCAATGTCGAGCACAGGACCTTGTCCAGACACCAGCACATACTTGTCATGATATTTCTTGAACATTCGCAAAGGGCTGTGAGACATCATGACTTGGTCTTGCGATATCTACAAATCAAACAAACAGATTATCATACAAATCAACAGTTATCATCATACATAAATGCTTTATGGCATGCAACATGTAGCAAAATTTGCAATTTAGCCTTCAAAAGTTTGTAATCAGTAAGATTTGTAATGTTTTTTGTTTTTTTTAAAGATATTTCTTCTGCGCATCAAGGCTGCATTTATCTGATCAAAAATACAGAAGAACAGCAATACTGTGAAATATTATTGCAATTTAAAATAACGGTTTTCTATTTGAATATACTTTTAAATATAATTTATTCCTGTGATCAAAGCTGAATTTTCAGCATCATTACTCCAGTCCTCAGTGTCATGTGATCCTTCAGAAATCATTCTAATATACTAATTTATTATCAATGTTGGAAACAGTTTTGCTGCTTCATATTTTGTGGAACCCGTGATTCATTTTTTTAGGATGCTTTGATGAATAAAGATATAAAAAGAACAGCATTTATTCAGAACAATTTTTTTTGTAACAATATGCACTACAAAAGTTTGGGGTCAGTAATTTTTTTTTTTAATAAATTAATACTTTTATTCAGCAAGGATGTGTTAAATTGATAAAAAATGATAGTAAAGGCTTATATTGTTACAAAATCTTTTGAATATATATGTATTTTTTAATTTGAATAAATGCTGTTTTTTTTGTTTGTTTGTTCGTTTTTTAATTCATCAAAGAATCTAGAAAAAATTATAACAGGTCCAAAAATATTAAGCAGCACAAATGTTTCAACATTGATAATAAATCAGCATGTAAGAATGATTTCTGAAGGAGCATATGACACTGAAGACTGGAGTAATGATGCTGAAAATTCAGCTTTTCATCACAGGAATAAATTATATTTTAAAGTATATTAAAATAATAATAATAATAATAATAATAATAATAATAATAATAATAATAATAATAATAAAACATTATTTTAAATTGTAATAATATTTTAGAATATTACTGCCTTTTTTTGGCCAATATAATTTTTAACTGCATAATCCTTCAATAACAGCCTCTATAGAAAGCTTCATAAAGCATTTTTACAGTTTCATAAAACAGTCGGATCTGAAATATTCCGGCCAAACTGTGAAAAGGATATTTTTAGCTGCTGGTTTCTAAGGTTGGGCAACAGCTGCTACACACAGCCAGGAACAACACAAGATTCCACAAACTGATATTTTAATTTACATTAATACCTCAGTGTGACCAGACAGGCCAGGTTTCTGAACAATAAAGTGTGAACGTGGAAGGGTAAGTGATCTTTTGGATCGAGGCAGAAGTGTACAGTATATTTTCATTTTCAAGTATTTCAAAATATCAAGGTTACTTGGATTTGACATGATTTGACCCTTCATTCAGTCAACTGAGAATTGCATACAAAAAGCTCCAATTAATGCGTCAAGCAGACTGAAAGTCAGAATTCTCATCATGAATATGAGAGAGGAGAACTCACAGGAACACCCAGTATGTGAGACAGCTGATCTGCCTTCTTCTGTCGTAAGCAGTTGCCAGCATTTGTGACAAAGACAACCGGAACCACAAACTGCCCTTTTGCATCCACCAGCTTCTGGAAAGCTCTCTTTGCTGCTGGGATGGGGGTCCTTCCTCGCACCAAGACTCCATCTATGTCAAACAGCAACCCAAAGCTGGGCTCGGACTGTTGAAAAAATTACAACATAAAAACAAGAAATTATATTATGCAATGCCTAAAGGAAATGAAGCACACAGGACTATTATTTGCACATAGCTGTTATTACTGTAAATGACTGTACTCAAAGTATACTAAGCTTGTCTGTGTTCCATTCTGTCTCACAGACGGATAACTTAAGCCAGATACTTTGCTCTCCCTTGCTGATTCGAAATTGCACCTAACCGTGACCTGAACACTGATGTGTACCAAACAATTTTGTGCACCGTTACAGCCCGGTGTATACAGTTTGGGATCAGTAATATTTTTAATGCTTTTTTTAAACTTCCAGAACAAAAATTGACAGATAATGTACGCATCCCTTGTCATCCAAGATGTTCATGTCTTTCTTTCTTCAGTCGTAAAGAAATTATGTTTTTGGAAGAAAACATTTCAGGTTTTTTGTTCCATATAGTGGATTTCTATGGTGCCCTGAGTCTGAACTTCCAAAATGTAGTTTCAATGCAGCTTCAAATGCAGTTGTAGGAAGAAGGGTCTTATCTAGCAAAACGTTTGAAGCCGCATTTAAACTGCATTTTGGAAGTTCAAAATCGGGGCACCATATCAGTCCATTATATGGAGAAAAATCCTGAAATGTTTCTCTCAAAAAACATAATTTCTTTACAGCAGAAGAAAGAAAGACATGAACATCTTGGATGACAAGGGGGTGAGTACATTATCTGTATTTTTTTGTTTTGGAAGTGGACTTCTCCTTTAAAGAAGTTTTGTATGGTCATCAGGGCTGCATTCATTAAAAAAAAAAAAAACAGTAATACTGTGAAATATGATTGCAATTTAAATTAAATGTTTTAAGCGTTTATTTTTTTGGAACATGTTTTTTTAGGATTCTTGATGAATAAAAAGTTCAAACGAATAGCATTTATTCAAAATAGAAATCTTTTGTAACATACACTACCGTTCAGAAGTTTAGGGTCAGTACATTTCTTTCTTTCTTTCTTTCTTTTTATGAAAGAAATGAATACTTCTGTCCAGCAAGGATGTGTTAAAATGATTTATAAAAGTGACCGTGCAGTCTTAAATTGTTTAAAAAAGATTTCTATTATGAATTGTTCAAAAAATTAAATAAAAAAAATCACAGGTTAAAAAAAATGTCTATTAAAATTAAATGGGAATATTATATATATAACATTATTGTATGGTACGGTTGTATGTATAGTTTATTGAAATATTATGTCATATTTATGTCTATATAATTTTTGGGAAATTTAATTTCAGTGGCAAACAAAGGTTTTTTTAAAATAAAAGTTAAAAAATATTTATTTTTATAACTTATTTATACATACTATCACAATGTCATATTTATGTCTATATATATATATATATATTACATTTTTATTTCAGTTTTAGTTTTATTTATTTTACATCATTTTTTTTAATCTAAATTAAATGAGAAATGTTGCTCTGACAACAAGAGTTGTTTTTTTTTTTAATAAAAGTTGAAAAATATTTATATCTATTACTTATTTATACATACTATCACAACAAATGTTTTTGTTACATAAAGCAATCCATGAAAGTTAAAAAAGGGCCAGTGTATCATCTAGAATACTGCATTTGCCACTTGTATGGGCACATTAGGTAAACAAATTGACAAAGTTGTCATGTAACAATGTCAAATATCCTCATGATCCCAAAAAAGGCTATAATAAGTTCAAGTTGCTGTAATATTACTAATATGACCCAACTGTTAGATGGCTTACTAGGGGAGTATTGAATGAAAATAGCAATGATAAATTGAGAAATGTTTTATAGAATGTTTGGTCACAGCTTATTTTAAGGTGTCCTTGATACAGTGTAATCACACAAACAAGTATATTAAGTAATATTAATTAGTAATATTAACAACATTTACTTACTTTAGGTTTAGGGTTTTAGTGTTAGATGCTTGAAATTACACATAATGTACTGTAATTACTAAATTAGATACAAATAAAGTGTTTAAACCGATACTTTGGTGACAGTAAATAAGGATTTCACATTAATTTGAAAGTTTATACAATTGTATAAATATTAGGTCACATACACAACACATAACCTCATTTAAGATTTTTCCTTCCCAAGACAGACGCACATGATTACGCACAAAAGAAGATGCTGCATTATACTTGACCCTTGCTGGACATTTGTCCCTTGTTTTGCCCCTTGTTTTCTGTCTGCGTTCAACTGAGGATTACAGCCAGTTCAGTTCAATCTGCTCAGATAAAACAGCTGCACTTCCCCTTAGGGAACTCATGTGCTGTTCTCTCAGTAAAAAGCCATTGATGTCACTCCAGCTCTTAAGTATGACAGAAGACTAGATTTTTAAGAACACTGTACAGCAAGACCATAGCAAATACACGATTATTTATTAGCTAATGTAGAGTGTTTTTTTTTGTTCCTGATGATTAACACTCATCTTTAGTATGTATGGGGAAGAGGTTCTGTTTTACTGTGTGCAATTGTCAACTAATCAACAAACTGCTGAGACAATAATAAAAGACACAGAGACAAGTTCAGTCTGAAAGTTTGTAATACTGAACTTCACTGATCAATATACTGATCTAAATTTATGGGGAAAAAAAATAAAAAAAAATCCAGCATTTGCGTATGCCTCAAACAGTGTTAAAGGTTATAAAAAGGTATTATGCACTATAAATATTGATAGTAAAAATTACTGACTGCAAAATTCAGTGTTATATTAGTATCTTCAAATACTATTTATTTTTCATTAATATTTTAACTCATTTTTCCCCATTTTCTATTTTAATTTTAATTTTATTTTAATATAGAATTTTAAATTAGAAACATTGCCTTGGCAACTAGCTGAAATAAAAAGTTTTATATTTTATTTTACGTTTATCTTGTGTCAAGTAATGAAAAAGAATTTTGTTTTCATTAATGGTTTTAATTTTAGTTTTACTTGTCTAACTCTGAGTCAGTTATGACTGAATTCTATGTAAAATTTACATTTGTTCAGTTTCAGTAATTTTGAATACATTTGCTATTATTCAGTTGTATTATATACATAATACTGAATATAGCACACACAACTCAGTCATAAATCTAAATGATTTCACTGTACAAAAATACAATGATAATCTTTGCAGAAATATAATGGCATAAAAATGACAATAATAACCTATTGTTTATTTTTTAAAATATTGATATTGTGTTTTGAATTTTAGTCACTGGTCACAAACTAGTCAGAATACAATCTATAATGTATTATATAAAAAATGATATATCAATATAACTATGTACTGTATATGATGAGTACTGATGTTGCTCAAAAAAAACTAAATGAACTGTACCAATCTTGTAAGTACAGTGTAATGACATAAACATAGGCTACATGGGATTGGATCAACAGTTATTTTACGATATTTGCAGATGTCAGGATACTGGCTGTCAATCTAAAGCACTGCAGACAGTGTGAGCCTCAGTATGACACAGATCAATAACTTCACAGCTGTACATTGTGTGCTTTGAAGCCGAGAGCTCATCTGGACCCAGTAAACACGCTTTCAACAGGACTCCCAGAAATCAAGCTTCATTGCTGTGATAGGAAATATTCACATTCATTTAAAGTAAACAAGAACTTAGTGGTGAAAATGAAAGAAAAAGAGTTCGTGTCCGCCGCACGTGAGGGGTCATTATGAAGCAAGATCCCCTTTGTGGCGTAATAAAATAGGAATTGAAAAAGACTACAAACAAGGAAAGAGCAATCATTTCTGTCTGTTAAAAGCACACTAACAATGGATTCAGCAGTTAAGCAAACATCACATGATGCTGAGGTAGATGTAGGAATGTAAACACGTCCTCTACCTTAATGCACAGTCCGCATCGCCCCGGCACCGCGACGCGCTGCTGCAGCACATGCCGCGAACCCAGGCAGCCTGTCGACCTCAGCAGCGCTGTTAAGACGTTCATTTCGATACAACGCTTTCCAATCTGCTTTTGTGGCCGGTTTCGACTGAGTCCAGTATCTCCATGAAGCTTTTGTAGCGGTGTGATGTGACGACAGAGAGGAGGTGGTACGAATCCATCGAAAGACTTGAGTCAGGAAATAAACATCCTTCCTCGCCGGCAAATGGGGGAATGTGACACCCCCATCCACGCTGAACCACGAACCTCCTGCCTGACGTCACTAGATAGCATGCAGATACTAGTTCTCGGAAACGCGCTCCATAGTGAGCGTTATCGCGTGGCGACGCTAGTAGTGTAACATTATAATTCATATAATGAAGGACAATAAACGTTCACATAAAGCTAAATGCCTTCATTAGAAAAACAGGGTGATTTGGAGGGGGAGGGTGCACGAATCGAAACAAAGCCTACTACTGCGGCAGATGTGGAAGTAGGCTACTAGTGACGTCATCCGCACATATGGGCCACTAGAAAACGTGAATACAAAATAAAGAACGCCATATGAAGAGTTTTGCGAATATATTTTTTTTTTCTAAATCATAACGTGAAAAAATACTTTTTTTTTACTGTTACCTGAAATGTGCAATTTGTATTTATTTGCTGTTTCAGAGAAATTATCAGAAACTACTACTAATAATAAGTTACTATTACTGCTATGTTGTTATTAACTTTATAGTGTTATTATAATATTATCAGTGTTGGGAAGGTTACTTTGGAAATGTAATAGGTTACAGATTACAAGTTACTTGATTTAAGATGTAATAAGTAGTGTAACTTTTCAATTACTCTATTAAAGTAATGTAACTTATTACTTTTAATTACTTTTTGATTACTTTTCTAATTTTCTAAATTTTTTAACTGTTAATCATTTTGAAACATTTAAACCAGGCAGGGTTAACCTTACAGTAGCATTCAACACTGATTACTGGCAGACTTTCAAAATCCTTTATCACTTGAATTAAGATTATAATAAGGGATAATATACATCTTTATTTTGCGATAACAACTGGCTGAATGTACATTATCTCACTTATTACACAGCTGCTTGATAGATTATTTAGATGTTTCGTGTCAAAATTATTAGACACGAAACACTGATCTGAGTTGAAATATTTGAACACAAAGCTTCCATGAAGAAATCAGTTGCTAGCAAACAGCAAGTTCAAACTAGACATTTTAGGGATATAGTGCAGTGATACCAGTTTTCTTACACAACATTTCACCACATAAATAATTAAGTAGTAGTACTAGTTTGTTAGTTATCTTATAATCTATTACAGTGTACAAAAAATAAATAAATAAATAAATGGTAGCAGCTGCTTTGTATGAAACAATAGAGCAAGTCCATGATACCAGGATGACAGAATTAGGAAATTGTACACATAATATTAAATTAAGCTTTAATATTTTATTAGCTAACCAAATGCAAAGCTTCCACCAAGAAAAATGATCAAGCATATAGCACTGACTTAAGTTGCCCTGAATGAGTCCGAGCTGTGTAATAATTTAAAGCACAGCCACCACAAATTCCGACTTTTTTACTTATATTTTTGGGCTTTTTATGCTTTTTATTGTGATAGGACAGTAGAGAGATGACAGGAAATAGCTGGGAGGAGTGAGGGGAATCGAACTCGGGTCACCATGAGTGCAGTTGTGCTATATGTCATAACTAGATCATAACATAAATAACATCATAACAAGAAATAGTTTAATAGCTATGATACAGGGTTTTAAATCAAATGTTTGCATAGTTATGACAGAAAACACTAGCATCTAACAATGCCTTGGAAAAAACAATCTTAAAAAATAAAGTTTATGCATAAACCCAAATAGGAAATAAAACAGTTATCGAATAAGCATGTGTCCTATTCTGTGTCCTAAACTCCTGAAACATTGGTGTCTCATTTTAGAGCAATCAATGCAATTTAAAAGAAGTCAATTCAATCTGTAAGTGGGGGTGGGTGGGTGAAAAAAATCAGATGTAATCCCCTTTGTAATCACTGGCATTTTTCAAAAGTAACTGTAATTTAATTACACATTTTTTATCAGTAACTGTAACTAATTACAATTACATTTATTTTGTAATTAAATTACGTAATTTCGTTACATGTAACTAGTTACTCCCCAACACTGAATATTATATAGCCTAAAGGTGAACGCCAAAGGTTGTCTAAAGTCCAAAACCACCGATAGCACTGGTGAACACATAAGAGCCATTTAAATCTAAGCAAAAACTTAATGAATGAATGAATGAATATTAATGTCCAAACCAGGTCCCACAGGCCAAAGTTGATGACTGGGCCATGATGACCTTTGATTTTGTCTGCCATATCACGGGAAGAAGAGTAATTTTTTATGCCACTGAAGCATATGTAGTTAGGGGCCAAGCACCGAAGGTGCGATGGCACCTATTGTATCCGTTGGCGTTCCTATTATTATTATTCTTCTTCCGATCAAGTCTATGGCAGCCCATAGAACCGCTTGCGGGAAAGTTGTAAAATTTGGCACACTCATAGAGGACAGTCTCATCATTAACCACAGCAAATTTGGAGTCTCTTACTCTAACTCTCTAGCGCCACCACTTGTCCAAAGTTTCAATAATTTTATGCTAATAACTTTTGAACCATAAGGCACAGAATCAAAATTCTTTTTTTCTCTGAATCCTTGGCTCATGCCGAATCGAAAGAAGTCCAAAAAATCAAAAATCGTAAGGTTTAGTTTTTTTTTCTATAAATTTTTGTTCATAAAACCTGCTTTTTCGGAACCGTCCTAGGCGGTTTGTCTGATTTTCACCAAAATTGGCTTCAGACCATGCTGGCAAAAAGTTATGGAATTCAAGTTGATTAGTCAAACCGTTTTCGTATAACGTGCAAGTGAATTCTACGAAAAGCGGGCAAAAATGGATGTGAGGCTATATCTCTGCAACGGTTTGGCGTATTGAGACCAAACTTGGTGTGTGTCATGACAAGCATGACCTGAGGCTACTTGCAGTGTTTTGGCACAGTGCCGCCTAGTGGTCAGGAGGTACAAAAAATGGCTATTTTTGCTTATAACTCCTCAATGGTTTGCCCAAAAATCACAAAACCGATATCTTTAGATTTGGTGCATCATGCCGAGTCCCATGTCAGCCATTTTGGGTGTCGGCCATATTGAATTTTGTCAGTACTCAGTACTCAAAACGCTTGGGCACAGTGCCACCTTGTGGCCAAAAGTTATAAAGAAATTTACAAAAATGCTAATAACTTCTGCTTACATTAGCCTTTTGTAATGAAATTGACTTCAATAGATTCCTTGGGTCAAGCCGAGAACGTTGATACCCATTATGCCAATATTGGCCAATCATCCTGTCCGCCATTTTGATTAATGTACAAAATCTACTTTTTCGAACTCCTCCTAGACCGTTAGTTCGATTTTCACCAAATTTGACTCAGGTCATCTTCATACTTTGCTGGCAAAAAGTTGTGGATTTCGTGTCGATATACGAAACGGTTTGCGTTTAGCGCATCAACGAATTTGCTGGAAAGATGCCAAACTACATCTGAGGCTGTATCTCTGCAAACCTTTGACATATTGACACCAAATTTTATATGTGCCATTGTCACATCACACTGACCACGCCACATCAATTTGGTAACAGCGCCACCTATTGGTCAGAAGTAATACACCATTCATTAAACATTAATAATGAAATTTCCAAAAATGCTAGTAACTTCCAATTGCATTAGCCTATTGTAATGAAGCTGGTCTCAAAACATTCCTTGGGTCATGCCGACAACATACACACCAAATATGCCATAATTGCCCGAATTTCTTGTCCGCCATTTTGATTAATGTACAAAACCTACTTTTTCGAACTCCTCCTAGACCGCTGGTCCGACTTTCACCAAAATTGACTCAAATCATCTTCAGACTGTGCTGACTCAAAGTTATGGATTTCGTGTCGTTAGACAAAACCGTTTTCGTACAGTGCCACTATACATTTGAGGAATAATGCGACGATGACTCTGAGGCTGTATCTCAGGAAAGATTTGACATAATGACACCAAACTTTGTGTGTGTCATTGTCACCTCACACAGAACACGTCACATCAATTTGAAAACAGCACCACCTATTGGTCAAAAGTGATAAGCCATTATAAGATGTTATTGTTTGTATTTATGATTTTTCAGCCATTTCAACTGATACAATCTTACAATGGCTTTAATTACTCATTGTTTAGGTCGGTCTGTTGCTCCTTCCCGTGCTTAGCTCCTCATTCTGCCTCTTTTGTGCTTGGCCCCGCAACTGCTGCTTGCAGCTATATTTATTATTATTATTTTTATTTTATTTTTTTGCATTGAAAAAAAAAAAAAAAAAACTAGATTAATTGTAATTTGATGACAAAATCATTTTTCTGCAGCCATAAAGGATACTTTACAGAAAAAGGGCATTTTGGTTGAACAAGAATATTAGATTTAGCTCTGATAGTATAAATGTGACTCATTTATGTCAGTACCTTCGGTTTGGCTGGTCACATGCACCAGACCGTCTCTCATCAGAGATCTGTCTGGACCTTAATGCAATGTGTGAATATTTTTGGTGAGTTAGTACTTTTCAAAGAAAGCACACAAATAAAGACAACACATAAGAAACAAAGAGTTTTGTATAAAAAAAAAAGCAGTTTAGTTGTCCAAGAAGGGAAAATGAACATACAAAATATTTACAGCGATTTTTGAACTGTGCTCTTTTCACAGGCTGAACAAACAAAGCTGTTTTTCCTTTTTCAAAAACAGTTCATACTTAAATGTAACACACAATTTGACATGATCAGCATAACAATATTGTTTTTTAACGTCAAAGGTATGGTCCAAATTACACAGATGTAACATAGACTTTAGGTGAACTCAGTGTATGACAGTTTAATAATTAAATTCTTATATGATCTAATGTTGACTGTACAGTTAATAAGCATTATACTGACCATGTCAAGTTAAGATGGCTTTTGTGTGCCTTTGACATTTATGACTTCCATTGCCATCACTTAAAGAAGTTGTTCACTTCCAGAACAAAAATTTACAGATAATTTACTCCCCTGCTTGTCATCCAAGATGTTCATGTCTTTCTTTCTTCAGTCGATTAGAAATTATGCTTCTTGAGGAAAAAAAAAAAAAATCAGGAATTCTCTCAATATAGTGGACTTCAATGGTGCCCCCAAGTTTTAACTAACAAAATGTAGTGTAAATGGAGCTTCAAATGGCTCTAAACGAACCCAACCGAGGAAGAAGGGTCTTATCTAACAAAATGATCGGTCATTTTCTAAACAAACTGACAATTTATATACTTTTTAACCTCAACCGCTCGTCTTGTCTAACTCTGCATGAAATCTGCTTTTTTTCTGGTTCAATATGGTCAATACAGTTAGGGTATGTCAAAAAACTCCCATCTCGTTTTCTTCCCCAACTTCAAAATCATCCTACATCACTGCAAAAGTACCGACCCAGTGTTTATAAAGTGAACATGCAAAGAAGATCAAACGCAAAAAGGTAAAACAGCAATGTAGGATGATTTTGACATTGAAGAAAACAAGACGGGAGTTTTTTTTTGACATACCCTAACTGTATTGACCCGGATTAGACAGACTACTCATGCGCAGAGACAGAGACGAGCATTTGAGTTTAAAAAGGATATAAATTGTCAATTTGTTTCGAAAATGACGAATCGTTTTGCTAGATAAGACCCTTCATCCTTGGCTGGGATCTTTTAGCGCCATTTGAAGCTGCATTTAAACTGCATTTTGGAAGTTCAAACTAGGAGGCACCACTGAAGTCCACTATAAGGAGAACATTCCTGAAATGTATTCTTCAAGAAACATAATTTCTTATCAACCGAAGAAAGACATGAACATCTTGGATGAAAAGGGGATGAGTCAATTATCTGTAATTTTTTGTTCTAGAAGTAAACTTCTCCTTTAAGCATCTTTAATCACATCAAATCTGTTTCTTACACAGCACACATGTAAATAATGGCAATGCCAACTATCATCTTGTGCTGAAAAGACACAACTCTGGCCTCAACGTTCATAGGTGTGTAAGATTGTACACAACACAATGGAATATGAACTCATTCCAACCCAACTGACTGATCCCACTATAAACCAAGTAATGTTTTGGCCTCTTCACTCTGTGCCATCAAACTCTCACTGGCATATTTTTGCAGCAGCTCCATTTTCTTCCGTCTCACCAGGGCTTCCTCAATCTGTGTTTGACAAGAATATTATGTTAGCAGATTTTTAGTTAACGAGGAACAGTTCACCCAAAACTTAAAATTCTGTCACTTCAGCACAGGAGAATTTTTGAAGTGAGTCAATGTGGCTCTTTTTCATACAACAGTTTACAGTGTCAATGTTTTCATATATATTAAATGTAAACATGGCGCACAAATCACATGGAGTACTTTTATGGTCCTTTCTTCCTTTTTGGAGCTTTAAAGATGCGGTCACTATGTACTCCTGTTGTTTTGTAAAGACGTGTGTAAAGATCCTTCAAATATTCTCCTACTGTAATTCATGGAAGTCATATATGAGTTTGGAATGACATGGGGGTGAGTAAGTGACAGTTTTCCTTTCTTGGTTGATGAATCCTTCTCTCTAGTCTCCCCTAACCAAAATTATTATTTTTTTCTATTTTATATTTACATGATTTAAACGGAACTCGGTTTAAAATGAAACAAACCTCCTTCTGCGAGGGAACAGGAACATGAGCGATGAACTGTGAACCATCTTCTCCCTCCATCTGTTCTCCCGTTTCATCATCAGACTGCTCAAAATATATTACAAAATGAGACCAAATGTAATAAATATAAAGGGAGAAATCAAATTAAACAGTGTGGCACGAACTGAGATGTTTACCTCTTCATCTCTGACAGCGTAAATATATTCCTCCTCCTCTTCTGTGTCTTTCACGCCTCCACCAACAGCTAATCGAGCCTCTTTGTCAGCTTTCCATTTCTCAACAGCCTCTGCTATGACTGCACAAACACAAATCAGAATTAATACTTATACATTACATGTAACCCAGAGGAGGCGGTAGAAGCTAAGTCTTATATGAGGGCAGAATCTCTCACTCCTGCAGAAAATATACGCCATACATACACTCCTAACCTTATATATACACACACACTAAAATTCTAAAACAAAATGTAGCTTGTCTTAACTGTGCATGAATTTTAAGAAGGTTTCAGTGGCCACACAACTGAATGAATGTGATGTGGGATGCAGCAGTCATGTGACACAAGCGTGCATTTCAGGTCACTAGACAGTCAGCTGCACAGTGATACTTCTCATGAATCTCATCAAACCTCCTGCACGTCTAGCATTTGGTTTAACAGACACAAATGGGAAACACATGTCAGGAAATGCTTTCAGCACACAATGCCACAACTGTACCACAGTGTGCATACACATAATGTAGTGCTTTATCCGGGTGATGTCAGTATGTGTGTGTGTGTCTACAAGACCATAAATAAAGTCAAGTGTTTCAGATAGAATTGGATTTTGTGCTTGTTCGGCTCATCTAAAGGCACGAGGAGCCCAAAACACATGCTTAACGGTCTCCAGCACTAATTAAAGTGAGTGATGCAGTTGATTTACTTCTGGCTTCACTCTCAATCTATGGACATTTACATAAAGATGCAGTCCTCCAATGGTGCTCACATTAACATTTCTATAAATTACTTGCTGAGCTTTGATGACATTTAAATGATTTTACTTTTGTTGCATGTATCATTTGCATTTAAGTAAGCATCTCATAATCAACTTTTTCATTTACTAATAATTGAGTGCCACGTGACGGCGATTTCTATATGCGTGTGAGAGAAACCATTTGAGCTAGTTAAAAAAAAAAAAAAAAAAAAAAGAAAAGAAAGAAACATTTTTGAACTTGTAATTACATAAATACATAATCAGAAATATTTCTTAGTCAGCAAATCAGAATATCAGAATGATTTCTGAAGGATCATGTGACACTGAAGACTGGAGTAATGATGCTGAAAATTCAGCTTTGACTACAGGAATAAATTACACTTAACATATTCACGGAAAATTGTTTAAGTTGTTTAAAATTGTAATATTTCAGTATTATATGCAGTCTTGGTGCACAGAAGAGACTTTCAAAAACATAAATAAATAAATAAAGTAATTTTTTTATTATTATTTAAACTTTTCACTGGTAGTGTGTTGATTCCATATTTTGCTACTCGTTTCCCCCCCCTTTTTCATTCTTTACAATTTACATATTACCCATTTACTTAAAGGAGAAGTCTACTTCCAGAACAACAATTTACAGATAATGTACTCAACCCCTTGTCATTCAAAATGTTCATGTCTTTCTTTCTTCAGTCATAAAGAAATGATGTTTTTTGAGGAAAACATTTCAGGATTTTTCTCCATATAATGGACTGATATGGTGCCCCGAGTTTGAACTTCCAAAATGCAGTTTAAATGCGGCTTCAAACGATCCCAAATGCGGTTGTAAACAATCCCAGCCGAGGAAGAAGGGTCTTATCTAGCGTAACGATCGGTTATTTTCATACAAATAATACAATTTATATACTTTTTAATGTCAAACGCTCGTCTGGTTTTGCTCTTCCTGACCTCTGGTTTTTTTTTTTTTTTTTCAGTTTTTTTCTGATTTTTTCAGGTAATGACAGTTAGGGTATGTCAAAAAACTCCCATATCATGTTCTCCCTCAACTTCAAAATCGCCCTATATCGTTGTTTTACCTTTTTTGTTAAGGGTGTTTGATCTTCTTTACACTGTCACTTTGCAAAGACTGGGTCGGAACTTCTGCAGCGATGTAGGATGATTCTGAAATGATTTTTGAAGTTGAGGGAGAAAATACGGTTAGAGTTTTTCAACATACCCTAACTGTCTTGAACCAGAATACACAGAGTTCAGGGAGAGCAAGACAAGTTGAGTGTTTGAGATTAAAAAGTATTTACATTGTATTTTTTTAATGAAAATAACCGATCGTTTCGCTAGCTAAGGCACTTCTTCCTCGGCTGGGATCATTTACAACCGCATTTGGGATCGTTTGGAGCCGCATTTAAACTGCATTTTGGAAGTTCAAACTCGGGGCACCGTATCAGTCCATTATATGGAGAAAAATCCTGAAATGTTTTCCTCAAAAAACACAATTTTTTTCCAACTGAAGAAAGAAAGACATGAACATCTTGGATGACACGGGGGGTGAATACATTATATGTGAATCTTTGTTTTGGAAGTGGACTTCTCCTTAAAAAACACCTCAAAATTGCATATGCCACAATATTACTTTGGTAGGTTAATGAAGTTATATAACTAGTCTAACTTACCCTTGAAACTAAATATTGCTGTATTTAAAACGAAACCCCTTACATTACAAACTTCTAATAAAACAACTTTTTCATCAGTTCATGATAAGTCATAGTGCATTAACTAATGTTAATAAACAACTTTTAAATAGCGCATTAGTAAATGCTGAAATAATTATTAACTAAGATTAATCAACGCTCAGAAGTACTGTTCATTCTTATTTCATGTTAACTAAAGTAGTTACCTAATGCTAACTAATGAACCTTATTGTAAAGTGTTACCAAAACATAACGTTTAGATGGAACTTGCCCCACCTTGTTTCTCATATTCCTGCTCCAATGGTACTAAAACGCCATCGTCTTCATCTCTATAACCGTAATAGTCAGCATCTATGTCCTTCATCAGCTCAGCTCGTGTTTTTCTGGGTGGTGGTACAGCTGCAATGGAAAAATCAAACCGGTAAATGTCAGGCAGATGCTTACATATTTAAATGATCATAATATACAGAATGGTAAACACTTGATTTATATAGCTTAAAATTCACATTTTTGGTTTGAAGGAATTAGGCAACAAAACACGCTGATATCAATAATTCACAATACATCACAATGATTTCAATAAAACAGAGATATCAATAACCACTCAGCTACAACATATAAATCAGATGAAATTCTAATATTAATAGAAACCAGCAATCCGGCAGATCTCAGTCTGTTATTATATGACTGAACTTACGCTCTTTTTCAAACAGCTCTCTGACTCCTGGCAAGTCTTTTGCTGCACCGAAATACTTGTATCCTCTGTTTCCTGGTACCTCTTTACCCTCATGGTCTAACATTTTCGGCCCCACTCTCTATTAAACACAAATATATAAGTTCAAACCGTGTTAACAAGTATGAAACATATAAAGTAAAGTAATATAAAGTATGTGTACACGTATAAAGCTATAAAGTAAACAGAGCAGTTTAAAACTAAGACCACATTCAAAATCTGGGATTTAACCATGGATATAAATCAAACACTTTATGATGTTAAAGAATTTAAAACAAAGAAAAATTCAATGTAAAATGAAGAAATATTTCACCGTCTCTAAGACACTAAACAAATAAGATAAATGTGCGACATAGATTGGGTCACTGAGTCATTTGGTCATTGATTGTCAGTCCAAATGAAGCAAAGGACAACCCAAATACTGAGCCATTCACAAAATCATTTTGATTTTCATTATGCTAAAGGATTTTCTTCTTAAAAAAAAAAAAAAAAAAAAAAAACCTAAAACTATTTTCACTAGTCATCTCAGATTTTTGAACCTCGCTTAAAGGAGAAGTTCACCTCACCCCCAACCCGGACATCCAAGATGTTCATGTCTTTCTTTCTTCAGTGAAAAAGTATGTTTCTTGAGGAAAACATTTCAGGAATGTTCTCCATATAGTGGACTTCAATGGTGCCTCCAAGTTTGAACTCGGGGGGTTTAAATGCAGCTTCATAGGGCTCTAAACAATCCCAGGCGAGGAAGAAGGGTCTTATCTAGCGAACTGATCAGTCATTTTCGAAACAAACTGACAATTTATATACTTACATACCGAGATGGGAGTTTTTCGACATACCCTAACTGTATGTTAAACACACAGTTCACGCAAACTTAGACCAGACAAGCATTTGAGGTTAAAAAGTACAGAAATTGTCAATATGATTAGAAAATGACTTATCGTTTTGCTAGATAAGACCTTCTTCCTCAGCTGGGATCGTTTAGAGCCATTTGAAGCTCTATTTAAACTGCATTTTGAAAGATCAAACTTGGGGGCACCATTTAAGTCCATTATATGGAGATAATTCCTGATTTTTTGTTCTTCAAGAAACATAATTTCTTATCGCTTGAAGAAAGAAAGACACAAACATCTTGGATGACAAGGGGGTGAGTAAATTATCTGTAAATTATGGTTCTGGAAGTGAACTTCTCCTTTAAGATGCTATGAAAACTGTCACATGCAACACATGGAGATTAAAGTATACATGAGATCAAAAGCAATTTATTTGATATATTTAAAGCATCCCATCTGTCATTTTTTGTAATATGGTAATATGGACAAAAAAATAAAAATAAAAATCTGGTTACTCATATAAAACAGCACTCATATTCTTACCCTATAGTCAGGTCCTCCCAGCTCCTTGATTCGGACTTCCCAGTGTCCTTTTTCTCTGAGAAGTTTGTTGATTTCATCATTCAAATCACGAATCTTAAATTCACCCAAACCAGCTGAGGAAGTGAGGCAAGAGTTTAGTTAGTAAATGCCTTTGTGCATTTAAAATTTGCATATTCATTTTAGAGATTTTTTTTTTATTTTTACATTATCTCACCGTTTTGAATCTGGGCAACCTTTTTTGAAATCTCACTTATAATCTATAAGTGTAAGAAAAATAGTGGTTAAACCAAATATTTGTGAGCTTATATTAATATGCAGCATAGCACTAACCAATATCTATCAGAAGCACAACTTTAAAAGATTTGAATTTGATTTCTGACCTGTCTTCTCCACTTCTCTGCTTTGGGTAACTCGTTACACTCCGAAGCAAGAAAAGGTCTTCTTTCCTGTAAAAGCATCAAATGATCAGGTGAACACAAGCAATATAGATGCTTTTATCAAATCAGTATCAAGACTATAAAGCGCACCGTTGGACATACCTTAATCTTTCCCTCTTCAAGCTGGGCTTGACGAAACCTGGCCAAGGCCGTCCTGTAGAATAAAAAGAAAAGCATTAATAGGAAATTCTGCAGATGACACAAAAACAAAATCTGACAGAAATATGAAAGAAGACACTTACATGGCCTTTTCTGCGTTTCGAGCCTAAAAATTACATTAAAAAGTGAAATTAAACAGACTGTGTTTATTTGCTCACATAACATGATACTGTATACAATGTTTATTAACATGCAAATGCAACTCTTTGTCAGATACAATGCGTTGGACATTCATTGGAACAATACACAACAAGCCGCAACATACTTTAAAACCCTAGAAGTATGTGATCTCAGTAACTTTGATGTTTGTTATTTAAATCTGGTTATTTGACAAACTTCTGTCAGTGGTGAAACACTACTTTGCTCTCCACTTGCGCTTCTTAGTATAAAAGATGAAGTCATTTTCAGACAAAACGCGACGTAATTACTTTTACACATCTATACTATTACAACTACGATCGTTCAAAATCTATTAACTAAACAAGAATATGTATTTTACCATGTTTGTAGTTCAGACGTTCAATCCTGCGTGGGCCCAACGGTGAGCGCGCACGACGCATGAATATGACGTGTTGCTCACTAGACAATTTCCGGCGCGCCAAGCGATGATAGATGAAACAAACAACAGCTTGATAACGAGAAATATGTCGCAGGTGGGTTTATTTATGTTCATATACTCATGGAACTAACTAGTAACTATTACTGCTTTGAAAGACCTTTTGAAATGATCATAAGATCATTAACGCAAAAATGTTTTAAAAGGTGTCTTTGTACCATCTAGTGGCGAGAGATAGAAGTAGAAACTATGTGTCAGTTGCCAGTGTAGCTGGCCTCATTTTGATCTTTTAATCAGGAATTTTAGAGCTTTTAGATGCTCTAAAGTTGAACTTAAACCTCATGCTTTAAATTCATAGTGTCTGTAATTATTTTTGGCATCATCAGATGCTAAGACATGTTATGCCTTGATCATTTGTTAAAGAGCATCAGCTGAAATTTCCACGTGTTTGGTCACACACCTTAATTAGGTTTCCATTCTTTTACACTAAACACATTCTCCAGTTCATTGTTTCTCTTGGCTCTAAAATTCCTAAAGCAGTCTTCAGCTGCAGTGAATGAATGGAGAACATAGTAGTTTCCCACTATTCCTAAACCTTTATTATGCTTCTGGTGGAGTATGGCATTTTTCATCATTTTTAATAAAGTCAAAACACTCCTCATGAGACTTTACCACTAAGTCAAAAACAATAATCATCAAGTCAAACATCTGCAACAGAATACTTCAACAACAGTCACATAGATATGAATGACTGAACCTTCCTGAGACACTCAGTTCAATGAGTATTTAGCTCTCCAAAGCTGAAAAACTGAGCTACATGTCTCAAGTTACATTTAAGCTATGCTTAGCTCTGCTCTTATTGATCCACTGTAACTGGATAGCACTTCACACCCCCCATGACATTACTTTGCTATCTTATTTGGCTTCAAGAGACCTAAAAATAAAGTTTCTATATACTGTATTAGTCACATGACATCAGCTGCAAAATTCAACCCTACTTCTGTTTCATTATACTTTGTTATAATGCAGTCCATTAATGTTTTTATGCACAAAAGACATGTCATTTTAAGTATAATGTGCTGTTTACAGTGTGTTGTTGAATAATTTACTGATGAAATTCATTCCTTAAGTTACGGTTCATCAGATACCTTCCATTCATCAGATACCAGCTGTCGCATTTGGCTATAAACTTGCTCTCCTCACACTTCAGCTCTGAATAGCCACCATAGTAAACTAAATGGGGCATTCACTCGAACGATCAGGTTTCGGTTTTCAAAGAGCTCTGTGGCCTTATGTTGCTTAACGTGACAACAGAAAAATAGAGGCGCGTTTATACAAATGTCAACATTAAAAACGGTTACAAGGTCATTTTTGGCTGCACACCAAAGAAGAGATTGCAGATTTTAGGAATAAAAATAACTATTTTATTATGTAAAATTCTAAAAAATGTTGCTAAAAAGCCAGTATGTAATATATACTTTTTAAAAAAGTATATAAAAAGTCATTTTAGAGAGAAAAAAAAAAAAATCATTCTATATCTTACATATACTGTTTATGGATGAACATTACGTTTGCGAGTCTTAGCACTCACAAAAAGAAAGTATATGGCCAAAATGTGCAGTCGATCTTTTATGAAAGAAGAAGAAGAAAAAAAAATCTAAAATACAATCTATAACCCAAATGGGTGTATTCCTGGAAGGAAACAGTAAAATGAGACCACTCAGAAAAGAAACTTCAGTCTTTACACCCCTTCCTCCTCCAGATTTATTGATAGTTTAAAATTACATTTCTATGTCCTAGAACTTCAGTTGCATTTACCTTCCGACTTAAAAACTGAGTACAAGCAAATGATAGTTTTTTTATTATTATTTTAGAGTAGTCTAAGTGATATTGTACAAAAATAACATTTTGATTTCTGTGAAAACATTCACCTTTCTTCTAACTCCAAATCTGACCTTTTTTTTTTTCTTTTTCTTTTATTGTTATTTTATTGTTTTATAAGTTTTCACCTTGGGTAGAATGACCTAAACTCCATCCATCCATATCGCTTGGGATCATGAACTAGGTTTTCGACATCACGGCTGTCCTGAATGATCAAACAGCCCACGTTTTACAAAGGATATCATTTTCTGAACTGCTGTTACACAAGGTTTCCAGAATATGCTATAAAGTTTGCTTTATATTACACGTTACTTTTTTTGTTGTTGTTTTCTCCACATAGCTGCGTACTGCTGGTTTGGCCTGAATAGACCTGACCGTTTGTGTCCTGTGCTGCTTTTCCAGGTCAATCACTCATAGGCTACCTCAATCTCATTGATAAAACAAAAAAATGCAAATCATTCAGAAGCGAACGCTTCCCTGATCTGTATGGTTCTTTTTTACCATTTTTTTTTCCGATCTCTCCGAGGCCGCGGTCCACGAGCCTCTAGAGGCCTACCCGACAAACGTTCTTCCCACTCAACACATCTCACACGTCCCTGTTCACCAGTGGCATGGAAAGGGGGTTCTTTAACAAAGCATTATACATAACACCTCTACCAAACTAAACATAAACATTTTTTGTATTAAATGCAGAAAGTGGAAAGTTTTTTTTCCACCCCTTTCCTCCTTTTACATGTCAAGAGCTCACTGGCCTGGGAATAGCCTCTATCTGCCAACCGTTGGCCAGTGAAGAGGATTCAGAGAAAATAATACAACCATCAATCAGAAAAAGGAGGGGCGAACAAGGAAACGGGACTAAGCGGTGGCCTCGATGGTGCATTCTTTCGCCACATGGCCAGATTTTCCGCAATTGTAGCAGTTGACTTCGCTCGCCTTGCTGCACTGTACGGCGACGTGGCCAATCTCCCCGCACCTGAGAGGAGCAAAAGCACAAATCAGGCCCAACAATACGCTACATAGCTCATTCATATCAGAAGTGTTGAGGATTGTTCCTCACCTGTAGCACTTGACTTTTTCACAGCCTTTCTGAATGTGTCCGAAGCCGCCGCAGGAGTAGCACTTCTGCTCGTTGGCATGGTCGCAGTCACGAGCCATGTGGCCGGCTTTGCCACAGTTGTAGCAGACCTGCTCCCTCTCCTTCTTAGGTTCCTTGCAGTCCCTGGAGATGTGACCACCCCTGCCACAGTTGTAGCATGCTGCAAAACACACGCAGAACATTTTATTAAAACAACGCATTCAGGAAAAAATGCTTGCTGACAAAGCAAGAGCCTGGTTGCTGTTGCTGCTAACCTTCTCCCATTCTGAAGACAGGTTTTATTCCATTTATTGGTTAGTTTATTAATGGTTCAGGAGTGTTTTTTTTTTTTGTTTTGTTTTTTTTAATATGTACAATGAAAAAATTCATTCAGAAATTTCTAATAAAGTTAACAAATTACTAAGAAACAGCACGTAAAGCACTGAATTAAATGTGAAAACACTCCAAGAATGTTTTATTTAAAAACTTTAGTGTTTTCACAGTATAATAACAGTTAAAAAAAAATGCACCATGTCAATTACCACAATTCTGAATGCGCATGAATATTGTACAAAAGCTGGCATATTCAAAATTGAATTTCACTCTTTTGTCAGCAAAAAAAAATAGACTTAAACTACACTATATATATATATTTTTTTTTTTGAAGTTGTAAATACAACAGATTATTAGAGTAAATTTTACAAGAAAAAAACTATTTCAGTTTTTCTACTTTAAAATTTCATGTTTACATCAATGTGTAATTTGTTAAATTTACTAGCAATTGCTGACTAAATATAGTTTCCACACCAATTTTATTCAGTTTATATGAACAAAAATAAATAAAATAAAATAAATAAATAATAAATATATATTTAAACACTGACCCATTTAAAGTTCAACTGTAATTATTTTTCATGTTTACAAGTTGATTAAAATTTTTATCTATAGCTTTTTTTTTTTTTCAGTGTACAAAAGACAAACCGAGTGTCCTACAGCCTCATTGACATGCAAAATGTCTACATTCCAAACATGTAACAAACCATAAGACCCCATTTTGTAAACATTTCACGTCCTTACCATCCTCGGTCCTCTCACAGTCCCTCGCAACATGGCCTGGTTCTCCACAGCGATAGCAAAAAAGATCTGGTGTGAGCAGGAGAAACACATTATTTACCAAATCGGCTCAGCGGATATCTGTTTTAGGATCAGTTCATAACATTGAGTGGCTCGTACCTTTCCCTCTGCCGCGACCCTTTCCACGGCCACGTCCAGCGTTTGGACAGTTCTTGATCCAGTGGCCAGTACGGCCGCAACCAAAACACTCGTTGCTGCTCATAGCCTCTGACTGCACCCTACAACTGAAAGAGCAACAGACAAATTAAATTTTATGAAAATAAACAGGTATATGGTCTGTATGAAGTTCTGAACGTGGGACATAGTTGAGAAATGTGTGCTACAGCTGCCTTGACACCAGAGTTATGTCAGATATTTAACTGACACATATACACATACACACACACACACACATATACATATATATAAATCAGCCGATTATGGTGGTCTGTGGGTCAAACTACATTAATTTGACTTGCAAGTCATTAAAGAAAAGAGTTCACAACTAGCTGAGCAAATTTTTGAACAGCTGTAAACCAGTTCATAAACCAGTTTAAGTAAATATAATTTACATTTACTTTAAATGACAATGACGTTAATTTGGATCACCAGATGTAATCATAATAATAATAAAACTGTTTTTGTGGCGTTCAATAACATGTTATTTCCAAAACCATTTGTTTCATGGTACATGTACGCTGATAAAAGTCTTACACATGTTTTATTCATGAACATTACTGCTCCTTAACTGTTAAACTAACTTTTCTCTTACTTTTGAAAGAGACGGTTCTCTGTTTAACGAGTTCTTGAATCGATAACCGCTCGGGTCGATTCAACCGATTGCTTGAAGAGATTCGACTCAAAAAAAAAAAACAAAAAAAAACGAATCGTTCACGATTTGGACTTTGCTACAACTGTCAATTGTTACAGCTCACGTGGTGCATTTATGCATAAACTATTTAAACATGCCTTGGTGCGAACGGTTAAAATCGGAGCGCCAATGAAGTTCGATTGTGAAGTTCGGAACGCGCCAACGATGCCAAAAACATACAGCGAATCTAATGTTAGAACGCGCCTATTGTGGGCAAAAATGCTGTCTAGGTAGGCTGTGTAAACACACTGTTTTTAAATATAGAGCGAACACACTGAGTTACTACGTTACATGTCTTTAAATCTCACCGCACTACTCTAACGGGCTCATCTCTCAAGTATCTGCACATCCACGCAGAGATCAAAACAAGATGATCTTGTGACATGAAAACCTGATGAAGATCAGCAGTAGTCTTCAGGGCTGATATCTGGCCTGTCCACTCACCCGGTCCATCACGCTGGTTCCCACAGACCCTCTCTCACCCTTAGGGAGACCATCCAGTCCCACGACGACATTATATCTATCCTTCAGCTATGTGCGCGTGCTCGGGCGATAACTGCATTCGCTAATTTCAAATATCATCATCGCAATACTGCGATCATTCGATGAAATGGCATGACTTTCCCGCTCGCAGCCTGTCGCAGTAGGCCAAAGTGCGCCGTCAGAAAATCTCACTTCTGTACCTTTCTGGACACGTTAAACCTCAACGATTCGCCTTAAAAACACAGCTCTGGCATTTCAAGACAGCGGAGACACTCTCCGAGAACGTGACGATGTCACCACTCAGTATGCATCGAGTTAAATGTCGTATTTTCGTCCTTTAAGGGAACTCACCTCGGCGACGTGACTCGTTGCTGTTTATTTTCGGTTCCTCCTCTCTGCGCTGCGCCACACGCGGTTTGCGCACGGCACGCTCACGGCCGACTCCTTCCGCCCCGCCCACCGTGCTCTGCACACGGCCCGCTCATTCTGCATACTCGGTACGGCGGTGATAGATCACCCATTCACGGCCGAGACATACAGGGCCAGCTGTGTGACGCTTCTGTGATGCGTCAGCCACCAACCTATACACCTAATATACAGTCGATGATCAGACAGACAGACAGATAGGTAGTTACATACTAGACAGACAGACAGAAAGAAAGATTATAAAAAGACAGATGATAGACAGATAGATAGATAGATAGATAATAAAGGGACAGACATACATACTAGACAGACAGACAGACATAGATAGATAGATGGCTAGACAGACAGACAGACAGACATAATTAAAAGACAGAATGCATACTGGATAGATAGATAGACAGATAGATAGATAGACAAATATAAAACAACATACATACTAGACAGGTAATAAAAGGACAGAAATACATACTAGATAGATAGATGGACAAATATAAAAAGACACATACTAGACAGACAGACAGACAGACAGGTAATAAAAGGACAGAAATACATACTAGATAGATAGATGGCTAGACAGACATAATTAAAAGACAGAAATACATACTAGATAGATAGACAAATATAAAAAGACATACATACTAGACAGACAGGCAATAAAAGGACAGAAATACATACTAGATAGATAGATAGATGGCTAGACAGACATGATTAAAAGACAGAATTACATACTAGATAGATAGACAAATATAAAAAGACATACATACTAGACAGACAGGCAATAAAAGGACAGAAATACATACTAGATAGATAGATAGATGGCTAGACAGACATGATTAAAAGACAGAATTACATACTAGATAGACAGATAGATAGACAAATATAAAAAGACATACATACTAGACAGACAGACAGACAGGTAATAAAAGGACAGAAATACATACTAGATAGATAGATGGCTAGACAGACATAATTAAAAGACAGAAATACATACTAGATAGATAGACAAATATAAAAAGACATACATACTAGACAGACAGGCAGGTAATAAAAGGACAGAAATACGTACTAGATAGATAGATAGATGGCTAGACAGACATAATTAAAAGACAGAAATACATACTAGATAGATAGATAGATAGATAGTTAGACAGACAAATATAAAAAGACATACGTACTAGACAGACAGGTAATAAAAGGACAGAAATACATACTAGATAGATAGATAGATAGCCAGACAAATAATAAAAAGACATACATACTAGACAGACAGATAGACAGTCAGACAGACAAATAATAAAAAGACAGACATACATACTAGACAGATAGATAGATAGACTCAAATATTATAAAAAGATTATAGATAGATATTAGATAGATAATGTAATCAGATTCCAACAAATAAGTACTTTGGGCATGTAATGCCATTCCTGTTTTCATGTTTATTAATGTTTGTTCATGTAATGCAAGGATTTTCAAACATTTTAGTTTGAAAATTGCTTGAAATATCTCACTTTTTAAATAATTTAACAGCAGTCTCTGATGTCGGCTAATGGTCACATAAACAAACAAAATATTTATTTTTTTTGGTGTTCAAGTGATTTATTTGACATTTTTATGGTGTAATTAATTATTAGCTTTTTTATCAACTCACAAACCCA
Source organism: Labeo rohita (assembly GCF_022985175.1). Taxonomy (NCBI): domain Eukaryota; kingdom Metazoa; phylum Chordata; class Actinopteri; order Cypriniformes; family Cyprinidae; genus Labeo; species Labeo rohita. The sequence goes on along the minus strand of NC_066879.1, from coordinate 11,821,577 downwards.
CTGCAATTCATACATTAAGCCCAGTTTGGGAAACCCTGGTGTGATGTAATGTTTAATGCATTTTATGATTTTCTTATAAAGAAATAAAATATATTTTCTTTCTCTTTCCTATTTTATATCAATATGGTACATTTAATGGTAAGTTTAAACGTGTTTGATAAAAAAAGTAATCTAAAAGTAATCTAAAAAGTAGTCAGAACTAGATTACGTTAATAATCTAGTTTTCTTCATGTAACCTGTAATCAGCAACAGACTGCAATTTGTAAATAATTTACCCAGCTCTGCATATAGACTAGATAGTGACAGATATAGATGGAGACAGACTGACAGACAGACTAGACAGATACTAATTGCAAACTCTTACATTGCACCCAAATAAATTATTCATGCTTCTGTATCTACTAGCTTGTGAATAGTTTTTGGAATAAATAATACATATGGATTTTTTTATCCATGACTAGACTTCTCTAGTTGACCAGCATATGTTTTCTTCTATTTGCACATCTCCTTACAAGTCATCATGTATGTATTTTATAGGAATGCACCTGTCATGGAGATGTGTGTGTGTGTGTGTGAGAGAGAGAGAGAGAGAGAGAGAGAGAGAGAGAGAGAGGCATACTGCTGTCCTGAAGGCTTTTATAGCAGAGTCGACTTACTGATGGAGCAGACTATTCCAGCATGTCTCTCCCAGAATCAATACGTTCAGAGCTGTGGTCATCTCTTACCGTTAAGGTGGTTTGTATATCTGGAGCTTTACAGCCCTATGTGCTTGTCTGTATGCTTGTCAACATATTTAAATAAATAAAATCATACTCAGGAAAAACAAAGACAACTGATAGGAATAGCTTTTCTTGAATTGAAAAAGAACATGATATGAAACAAACATATGGTTGTGGCTCAAATACAGATTATCAAACATACATACGTTTAGACCATTTTCTGTCATGACCACATGAAATCCTGATCTTAGAGGTGCTTTGTTTGGTCTATAGGCTGCTACTGTTTTCAGATGATGCAAGCTTGAGGGAATACCTTAAATCTGTGCCACAAGGTCCTGCACTCTGTTCTCCCCGCCTTCATCTCTATGAGTGCATTTGAGATGCCCTGGGATTTATACACAGAAAGCCTCCATTTGACACTGAGCTGCAGCTCCAGAGCACACTGGGCCCATTTGTGAGCAAATGTGCCATTTGCTGGATTTGTATTATAGGAGAAAAGGCCTGAATTATTTGGCTTTTCCCTGTTGTGCATAAAATGAGAATGGGGGTGAAGAGAAAGGATCAAACAGAGTGTTTGACGGAGCTATGGTTGGATATGAGAAGATAATCTGACATGGATGGATTTCACCAGCCCTTTTTGATTCAGGTAGGTATTTGATAGAAATATACTGAACTTAAATAAGCGAAATATGGTAAGAGTGTCAGTACATTAATTGCTTTGTTTATGATCTTGTTTTAAATGTAATCTTTTATTTTAAACCTTGGACCAAAAAGTAAGTAAATCTTGTGCATTAAGATACTTAATACATGAAATTTGTAGGTCATCATGCATCTATTAGCCTGGGTCAAAAATGAGCAGTTATGACGGTCCTTTATGGGAAATGTGTAATATAGTGCTGGACTAAGATCTATGTGCAGGTTATATTCTGTAAAATGTCTGCAATTTTACAAATTGCAACTGAATTGTTATTCACAAGATAGAAAGTACGCATTCATACAAATCATGAGGTAATGGGCTGCTATGGCCAAGTGGTGGCACTGTTGTCTCAGAAAAATGTATTCTTTAATGTATCAGTTTATATAATACAATCGACACTGATAGCAAATAATAGCACACATATGTAGAAATACAAGTACAGGCAACAGTATAATTCTGGACGTCACATTAAGAAAAAGTTTAAACAGTACACCTTGATGAATACATAATGTAGAACAAGTAACTCTTGTTTTCATAAGATGAAATTGTTGCTGTTTTAGATGTAAAATCTCTACTGTGTCGTGCCACTGGAAGAAATATATCTAAAAATATGTTTATACAGTACACACTGTTTATACTACCACCACTGAGAAAAATATGCTGTGGAAAAATGTCGTTGCTGTTTAACCTCGTCTTTAAATCTAAATATTCTCAAAATAATATTTAAAAAATGCATTAGACACAATTATTGCCACTCATACATTTAATTCTTTGTGGATCCTAACTAACTCTTCTCCTAATGCTTCATATGCATATGGCAAAGGATCTGAGACCTGATTTCTGATTTCTCCACACAGAACATCTCCAGATCCATCGGATCTGTGGACAGGTTTTCTGTGGGGTTTGGGTTGGTGGACCAGGGTGGCTGTGGCAAAACCTTAATTTTGTGGACCATTTTGCATTGATTTTAATGTATGATTTACTGCAGGGGCAGTCAAGTTCAATATCCGCTGGTATTTGATAAGTCTGTGATACCATGTATCCTAACAAGTTGTCCAGGACCTAAGAAAAATAGGCCAACAACATTAAAGATCCACCATCACACTTCTCAATGAGCATGATTTAATGTTCTGTATGGCTTTCTTTCTGTGTACGCCAAACCTAACTCTGGTTTTGGTCTCATCTAAGCATACCTGCCATTTAAAGTTTCAGTAACACTGGGAAAACTGTAGCTGCATGAGTTTGTCTTGCTCCACAGATGTTGTGGTCATGTCTTCTGATTGTTGTTTTGGAGACTTTCTGACCCCAAGACCCTACTGGCCCTGTCCCACATGGCGCACTTTAACAGCACTTGTGGTCTTGCAGACAGCAAACAATGGCTGCCACATATGGCCACTGTGACCATCCTCCTCACTGTGTTTGGGGGCAATATGCTTTCCACATCCTTTTCCAAGCTGACTGTTGACATCTCCAGGTGATTTAAACATATTAGTTATTGTCCTAATGCAAATCTAACATTTTTTGGCAGATTGCAATAATCCTTGTGCATTACAGCATCAACACGTGAGCTTGAACCAGAGTCTCTAAGCACTAGCAGAGGAATCTGACATGTGTCTCACTTCAGATTCATACCCCAGTGAAACAGGAAGTCATGACTTACCAATTAAGTGTTCCTGATCACTAAGGGGATTGAAAAAAGGCAGTATGAATGGAATTACACTTAAGTTAGATTTATAGACGTGCCACTAATTGGGGTCCATGTGTTTTTTTTTGTTTTGTTTTGTTTTCACTTTTTTATGATTGTTCCCTTTTTTGTGAAAATCGAAATCAAAGATTAAGAGGATAAACATTTCTTAAGAGAAACTGACACTTACTACCCTAATGTAAAACTTTGTGTTCAACATTTAAAAAGTGATGGTCCAGCAGAGATGTGTCTTTGTTGTCTCAGCAGTCACACTGATGTTTATACATAATAATTATTAATGATAATTTAAAGGGATAGTTTACCCAAAAATAAAAACTGTTTCAACTGTTTTTGTCTATGCAGTAAACATCAGTGGTGTCCAAAACAACATATAAAGACTTTGTATCGAGGTGACCAAAATATATACATACATACATGTGGTTTGACATGCAGATGAATAAATTATGACAGAACTGACATTTTTAGGACAACAGCCCCTTTGATTGGAAACGACATAAACTGTCTAAACAAACCAATTTACTAAAATTAACTTTTCAATCCTACGTATGAGAAAGAGAGAACTGTTACACCTTTAAAAAAATGTAACTATCTTGAAAACAGCTGAACTAATGTTATCTTGCTGTCCAAGATATGTGTATGTATATGACTATATGACTTTCATTCTTCTGTAAAACACAAATTAAGATTTTTGGAAAAATAATAAATCTCTGTTAATCCATATAATGTAAGTGGATTGGTCCCTCAATGCTGATTTCAAAAATCAAGCACAATAAACACGAAAGTAATGGATACAACCCCAGGTGATCAGTAAATGTCTTTTGAAGTGAAACGATATGTGTGTGAGTGAAAAATACTAATGTTTAAAACTTTTACTCTACTGTATGGTTTCACTTCAGAAGTCATTGACTCATCGACTGGAGTTGCATGGATTAACCATGCTATTTGCTTTGCTTAGTGTTTGTATGAAGTGTCAGCTTTGACTGATGGTCCCATCCATTTGCATTTTATGGAGAAATCTTCCTTTGTGTTCATCTGAAGAAAGTCAGATGCCATACCATACCATAAACATTAATGACAGCATCAATTTTGCAATACCAATTCGAGCCCGATTCAGACCCCAAGGATGTATTGAATCGAACTCAAGTTCGTTTCCCCCTTGGTGCAGATCTTTTGGGCAGGTGTGAATACAGCAATCACTCTCAGGTGTGGACCAAACAACAGTTCTGGTTCTAAACAAACTCTGGTACAGTTGAATGGATGAACCAATGAATGGATGGACCTTAGCACACTTGTGGTTTTGTTTACAATTTCTGGTTCACTTGCAAAAAGAGCAGTGTGAATGTGAACCGCACCAAAAAAACAAACAAAAAACAAACAAACAAAAAAAAACATTATATTTGGTCCGGACCAAAGCAAGTGACCTAGCGGACTTTCCTGGTGTAAATACACCCTAAGAATGTTTATGAAAAAGAGGATTGTGCAGAACCTTTGCAAGCACAGATTTCTGTCCCTTTTTCAGGGGGTGGAAATTGTTTAAAATAAGCATGCTGTAGTCTGAACTATCTGTTTGTTGTAGTTCTTGAAATGTGTTTTCTGTTAAAGAAATTTTGAGATTTTAACTGCAGATTTTTTATACTCAAACAACATTACACATTAAAGCTAAAAAGTGAAAAAGCATAACAGGACCTCTTTAAGCTGATATGATTACTAAGTTATTTACTTAAAAACCTTTGGATATTAAATGTTAAAGGGGCCTGCCATATCCTGTTTGAACCAGTTGATTGTCGGCGAAAACTAGCGTTGCAGTTTATCGCGTCGCTAGCAGTGATGAAAACGATGACATCACTCTAACGTCACACTTTCCCTTGTAGCGATAATCATGGCGGATCAACAATTCAACAGCTTTCTCTGGTGAGTGAAGCTCTTGTCTCTTATTTCGTGTGGGTTTTATTTCTTGCAGACTTTATTCGCGCCTCGCTGATGATCTGATCGGAATTTTTCTAGTCGAAGTAAAGTTACAGATGTTTGCGGTTGTGTTGAAACATCATTTCGCGGCTGTTATTGTTTGTTTGTGTGAAGTGTACTAGAGAGTGAGCGCACATATGTGTTTGTAAACACTGCTAAATCTATTAGAACAAACATTGTTAATCTGACCCTTTTTTCTGTTGCCGTGTAGTCAGCTACGTGTCTTTGTACCATATACAGAAACCAACGAGTAGCTGCTTAAAGTTATTAAAGGACACTGACTAACCGCATGAACTAAGGTTATTTGTTAAAAACTGAAACATTAGTGCTCTTTCTTTGCCGGTATTTTGAAAATAATGCCTGGAGTGTAAAGGAGGGGTTTATCGCTTCATGAGAGTGGGTCTAATATGGAAACAGATGAACAAATGAAATGTATCTGGGTGACATATAATGTCCTCTTAATTATTGCCAAGAAAATTTTTAACAACCCTCTTCATCGTTCTCTGTTGTTTTCTCTAATACAAATCTCAAATGCATAGTCTTCTCCGTTTGACCCAGTTTTTGGTCATTTCTATTTTAGCACTGAAGCATCTTAAAGATGTTAAATGTGAACTGTTTGTTTATAGAATTACCCACCTGCTTTAAATGTATTTTTAAAACACATAATGATTTTGGTATCTTGATTTATTTTCTCAGGCTGCTGATTCATTAACATAATCCAGTTTATTAAAACCTGTCGGTACTGTTCTGCATTTATTGTACAAATACCGAATCTGAACGGGTGCGTTGCAGATAGTTCTTAACCAAACCTAACTGATATTATTGTGGTTTCGATGAGTGATCTGTTCTTTCTGATTGTAAGTAGAGCAGACATTATGTTATCAGCACCAGCCTAATGGCTTTAATTGTGCTGTTAAGTTGTCGTCATGCTTTCTGATGCAATATTTTTAGTTATACACCTCACTAGGGCCTAAAGAATATTATTTCAGCAACCTCTTAGTCTAAACAAGAATATCAGAATATTGCATTTTATTCTTTGAAATCCATAAATGTGGCCATTTTTTTAGTAGTCGCATTATAATTTGGCCACTGAATCCATATCCCCAGTGCAAAGAGCCATATTTCAAGAATATGCATTTATATAGATAACATAAAATGTAAAAACAAAACAAAACAAAACAAAAAAACTGAATGTTTTTAAAGCTATAATTTGAAAAACAAACTGATATTTAGTGGCCCAAACAGACCTTTATACATTTATGTAGTTGTATTATATACGCACATATAAACATAAACGCTAACACACCTTGTTAGGTAGCTTTTTTGACAGCATGTACACTTAACATTGAGATTGCATTGTTCGGCATATGTGTGATGCATAGAGAAATATTAAGAGGAGGAACATTATTCAGCATGTCAACCAGTTTATGTTTCTCACACCATTACTGTCAGTGCGAGCGCACACTCACGGTCAGATCAGCAGTGAGTGTCTGTCTCTGAAAGGTGCTCAGACCTGCTCGACAGGTTTCTGATGTCAGAACAATGAAGACCTAAAAAGGATCAGCAGGCCAGAGGAGTTAAACCCAACATAGTTACACAGTTACTTTCCAAGCGAGAACAGGTGGGTATCGATGTGGCTCATGCAAAGTGGGTGAGAAATGTGTTAGTCTTGGCTGCGAATACTGTGTGGCTTGCATGACTGGTATCGTGAGCTGGCCTCAGTTTGGGCAAACCATCTGATTGTGAAAGAACATGAAATATTGCCAGGGCAGAATCATTAAGTTCTTCATACGAAGAACAGTTAGAAAACATAGAATAACAGTGATCCTGCAAGATCAGGGCTTTCGTTATACTGTAAGTCATACTGTTTTCAGACACTGTTATGCTGTTCTGTTACAGGTTATCTGTCACCATCTGCATTTCTGCTCTTCTTAGCAGCAAAGATGTGATGATTAATGTTTCTTGCGACAACAAAGTTTGCCTAGAACACTTCTTCAAATGTGTTGTTGTTGTTGTTGTTGTGTGTGTGTGTGTGTGTGTGTGTGTGTGTGTGTGTATGTTTTGTTCTGAGAAGTAGTTTAAATAGTCTTGGCCTGGTGATTTACATGCTGGTGAATATCACATGTTCTTGCTCCTGTCCAATTTCGGGCAGTTGGTTTTCACTTTTAAAGTATCCATTTTATTTTGTTGTTCTCAAGCTCAATATTGGACAATTGTTTTGTGTTATAAGTGCATGGTTTTAAATTCATCCAATGATTTCAGATTATTTTGATCTGTTTTCCTGGTTTGGTATTTTTACCCATGAATATTATAGAGAAATTATCATAAATGCAACGGCTTGTACTTATTTTTGCCCAATGAATAATTATTTTACAAAAAGACTGACCTTCTGTCTGATAAAGTGGAAAGCAGAAGTTTGTACTGTGAGAAATACACAATGTGAAAGCATTATCATTTTAGTATTATCGTTAGAAGACCATTTGGGTGTTCTTTTAAATGATTGCTTGTTTAATTCTGTCAGGAGAAGCCTGGCAGAGTTATTTGTCCTTGACTTATCAGGAACTTTACTCACATGTTGTGATCTGTAATAGAAAGACTGCATTACATGACATTAGATTAAGTCTTGCAGGTGACCTTGTTTGTAAACTGTATGCTATGCTGTTTTAGAGGGTTATTGTTGCAAGTCACGTAGTCACAGTACAAATACAATACCCACTTCAGAGTTGCCGGTATGATATGAGAGTAATGTAAGTAGGAAATGGTGTTTTTAATCATACTATAAATCATTCCTTGTGTGATACTTATCTGTTAAAGATTTGTTTTACTCACCTCAGGCCATCCAAGATGTAGATGAGCTTGTTTCTTCATCAGATTTGGAGAAATTGAGCATTCCATCACTTACTCAACAATGGATCCTCTGCAGTCAATGGGTCCTGTCAGAATCCAAACAGCTGATAAAAACATCACAATAATCCACATGACTCCAGTCTGCCAGTTAACATCCTGTGAACTGAGTTGTCTTAATTAAAAACATCCTAATGATTATGTTCTAATCATTGCTTCTGGATAAAATACGAGTCCATAATACATAATAATGTTTCCTCTAGTGAGAAAGTTGTCTGGTCTGAATCAGGAGAGAAATATGCAGAGATCAAGCACCGGACAAGCCAAAACCGCTCTAAACAAATCTGGGTGGATTTTGATGTGAGAAGACAACAGGAGATTAACTTTTACACTGGAGGAAGCGTTATCGATTATGGACTCGTATTACAAATGCTTTGGTTAAAACGCCTTAATGATGGATTTGTTTGTTACAAACACTCAGCTTTTGTTTCATAAGACAATAATTGATTAACTGGAGTCATGTGGATTACTTGTAGATAATTTTTTTATCAGCTGTTGGACTCTCATTATGACGGCACCCATTTCAGTGGGTGAAGAAGTGATGCTACATATCTCCAAATCTGTTCCCATGAAGAAACAAACTCATTTACATTTTGGATGGCCTGAGGGTGAGGACATTTTAAGCGGATTTTAATTTTTGTAAGGACCACGTTTTTGGACATGTGCCTGACTTCAGGTGGGGTTGTTTATATTTGTTCTGTTCTCATGCTAGATTATTGAAGTCTGCTGCTGCCCGCCGTGATGGATCATATTCAAGGGGCCTGGAAAAGCGTCAGTCATGGGTTTGGATGCAAAGACTCTGTATTTGAAGATTCCTGCATGTCTCCCACCATTATCAAGAACTTCCCATACCGGAGATTATCAGATGACGGGAGAATCCCAGACTCTAAAACTAGCAGCACAATCCGCGTCTACCTACCCAACAAACAGCGGACTGTGGTAACAATACAATAATCTGTGGTATTTTCACTTTCTGTGAATGTTTGACAGTATGATGAGCGTGAAATTATCCTGGCACATCATTGGAAATGATGTAATAGCAATTTGTTTATACACACTCACAAAGTGTTAGTTGGAATAATGCCAAAGATGCAGCCTGGAATATTCCTTTCATAACCATATAGTCATCTTTGTAACCTTAACATGCTTGTTCATGCCATTGCATTTAACTTAACTGATAAAATATTAAAATTATGTTGTACTAGGTGAATGTTCGACCAGGTATGACACTGCGCAACTGCCTCATCAAAGCCCTGAAAGTCCGTGGACTTCAGCCAGAATGCTGTGCTGTTTTCAAGCTTCATCGAGAACATACATTGTAAGTTGTGACCTATGGTTAATTAAAAAGAAAAAAAATGTGTTATGAGCTTGTGGTCTGAACTGAATATAGTGAGACTGACACAACAATGTTTATTGCGTTGTCTTCACTGTTTGCCTGCAGCTTTACAACATGCAGTGCCAAAAAAACCCAACTTAGTTTGATATTTTTACCAATGATGAACACATGATGTACAAGGCTATGTAAAATAATTACAATCGTAAAGTGCTTGCTAGATCTCGATATTAATATACACTTTCACAAGCTCACAAGATTTGATTCTGATTCATTACTGGGGTGGCCAAGTCCAGATATGAGTCAGGTTTATGAGTGGACTAGTAATAGTTTGTCCCATCATGATCTCCATGTAACCAGATTGAGCTTGAGCAGTTTTTCCAGAGAGATTGTAAGAACATTTCGGTGACCAGAACAAATCTGATAGATGCAAAGTCGCATGTGTGAAATATGACTTAAAGGGGGTGAATACTTATGACACTTGTTATTTTGTGTTTAATAGCTGTTATAATCTAGCCCCAGTTGATTTAATCGTGGCCCTGAAAGTCAGTTCATTGCTCATTTAATGAGTCATACTTTTTGTACAGTAAAAAGTTGCGTATGGATTGGAACACTGATTCTACCTCACTGGTCGGAGAGGAGTTACTGGTTGAAGTCTTAGATCACGTACCCCTGACTACGCACAATTTTGTGAGTTTCCATAATGTGTTTAAATTGAGTTATTGTTGTCTTTACAACTGCTCTTACATTAATATGACTGCTGCCTTTACAGGTACGAAAAACATTTTTGAAGTTGGCCTTTTGTGACATATGTCAGAAGTTTCTTTTACACGGCTTCAGATGTCAGACCTGCGGCTACAAATTTCATGAGCACTGCAGCACCAAAGTGCCCACAATGTGTGTGGACTGGAGCAACATTCGACAGCTCCTGTGAGTGTTTATGAACACATACACAAGAACAAACGAACAAAGGAAGAGCAAAGACTTGTCTGTATAGGGCCACTGTCATGTAAATATCAAGATTTTAAAGTTAAAATTTGTGATTTCTGGGCCTAGAAAAGAAAATTTAAAAAGTAATAGAAATGCTATAGTGAATATGTTTTTCTACTGAGATGTCATGGATACTCAGAAGGCATAGTAACCCAGTTTATATATGCTCTATTATAAATGTAACCATGATTTTGTGTAATGTGGAGTTATATAGCATTTTTATATTGAACAGGTGTTTTTCCTCTGTAGAAGATAGACATGTAGATGTAGTTCAAGGGAAGTCTCTATGCACAGAAAGAGTTTTGCATAGAGGCCCTCATACTGTGAGCTTTGTAGATGTCTATCAATGAAAATCAGGTAATGCACAGTACAAAGGTCCATTCTTCTGGTGCTCGTACTGGTCACTTCATGCTGCTGGAATTAATCACAAATCCCTCCTTCATTAAAAAAAAAAAAAAAAAAAAAAAAAACTACAAACATGATTTTTTTCTAAAATTATACCAAGAAAAATCCCTCATTATTTAGTCCATATCTGTCTAGAAGTTAGGTATTGTATAGTTGGGAGAGAATTTGTTGTCATAAAGCAGCTATATTATTTAGTCTTGTAAGTTCATTCAGTGGCCTTGTCCTTTTCCAGGCTGTTCCCCACTCCTGGAGAGAATGGGACTCCATCACTCCCTCCCCTTTCATCCCGTCGCATGCAGAACTCTAAATTCTCCTTCAGGTAAATATAGCCTGTTTCTATATTTATCCCAATCATACTGAACTGACTAGACAAGTCCACTGTTCCTCTGAAAATCAAAGCATGTCAATACGACACCTTTTTTTTTTTTTTTTTTTTTTTTTCTTCTTCCTTATATTTATGTGCTAGGCTTGTAGTTCCTTGTATTAAAGCATTTCAGGTGTTTGCTGGAAAACTTTTTTTGTCAGCTTTACATTATAAACGGCACCTTACTTAATCTGAAAATTATTCATGTCATTAAAATGTTTTACTCATTACACATTTGTCAGCAGCCAGTCAAGATTTAAAAGAATGATTGATCCATCTTCAGTACAAGTGACTGTCAACAACATTTGCGGCATGAGACTGGTTATCACAGAAAATAATTTTTACAATAACACACTTGCAGTGGAAGTACTATTGTTTATTGTTTATTTATTCAGATCCCCAGTAGCTATGCCCTAAAGCATTGCTAGTCTTCCTGGGGTCCACACAACACACTACTCTAGACCAACAAGTGATTAAAACAGCCAACAGCTATTGAAATACACATTGTTTTAGAAACCTATCCATTGTATATTACAAGATGTTGCTGGCATGAGACTAATGCGATAAAATCACTTGTTGACTTAGTAAACTTGCATCCAGTTTTTCAACTTGTTAACTTTTCCTGTTTTCATAAAGACATAAAGTTATTTGATAATTTTCACATACAGTGCGCATTGATACTTATTCCGTATAGCAGGAACTTGATCTGTCGATACTTTTTTTTTTTTTTTTTATTTTGCCAATCAAGATATAATCTTTTTTTTTTTTTAATTAATTATTGAGTCATGTTTTTAAATTTGCTCATGGCATTTTATTTTTTTTTTTTAGCCTACCCTACTTTTGATTTAACAATTTTAACTTTATGTTCACTGAAAAACGTTACGTTACATTACGGAGTGCTGCACTGATGGTGTATTTTTGTAGGCATGTTAGCATCACCTTGGTTCCTTTGACAAAACTCCAATAGGATTTTCCCATTGGCTTTTGGATTTTTGCACAAATTAAAAGGGTCATTGGATGCAAACTTCACTTTTACATGTTGTTTGAACATTAATGTGTGTTGGCATTGTATGTACAAATCTGCCCTATAATGATAAAAATCCATGCAGTGGTTTTTAATTAATCTGTAAAAATAATATCCCCTTTCTCAAATTGAGCCATTCTCAGATGCCTGTGGGTGTGGCGTCACACTGACAGAGGCCGCTCCCACAATAGTTGATTGACATGAGTGTCTTACCTCAGATCAGCTGTAACAGTCCGACCTCCATTGTTTCGATGCTGGAGCAGGGATGTAAGTTAGACAAGAATATCTCAGATTGAGCGATTGAGGTGTTGTGTTGCTGGATGTAATAATGAACATAGTGGTCAATCCCACAACAGGAACAATCCCTCCGAATGGGATGATTTTTGCAGAGCTCATTTTGACAAGGTAAAAAGGGTGTTGTTTTACACAACCATTGAGAATGTTTAATCAAAGTATATTATAGACTTTTCATTAAGACCCTAAAGAATCATATCAACTTGTGTAAAATGGGCATCCAATGACCCCTTTAAGCTCTGTGGGGAAAAAAAAAAAAAAAAACTTACTTTTTTAAATCAAAAATCAGTTAGAAAACCCACTGACCTCAGAACGATGTAACTGAATGTGCTGATATGCAACTTGTTTCTGCGATTTGTCCTACCAAAATACACCATCCTGGAGCACTCTATAATATTTACTAAGTTTGAAAGTTTTAAGTTATGAAGACATTGTTCTATGAAAGAAGCAAATGTACACAGATCTTGGACTGAACTCATTCAAAGCCCTTTCAGAAGACTAACACTACATAGTGTGAGCGCATGCTGAGACTTGACTGACGTGCAAATACTTCTCCAGCCCCTATCACAGATACTCAACGCCAAATGCTTTAAACTACATCACTCCTATTCCGTCCCCTGGGGTTTCTCTCAGTCATAAAGTGTTGTCCACATCCACCCCCAACGTCCACATGGTGAGCACCACCCAGCCGGTCGATGAAGCTGCTTATCAGGTGATACACCAGAGCTCACTTTTCTATCCTAAAATCAGGAGCCTGAACTGTTATTGTATCTTCTCTCAAATTTTCCATATGTTAAAATAGCACTTCCTTCTTTATTCATAGGAAGCCTTAGGGCGAGATGAATCAGGTAAGGGGGTTTTCAGACTTTTTCCCTCAGATATTTAATTGCAAAGCTAAGGCTGGAATGTATTTTTTTTTTTACGTTTTATCATTCACAGGAAGCCCTCAAAATCAAAGCCCGACGGAATGGTCCAAAACTCCGGCTCCAGCTCACAGGGAGAAAGCGCATTCGACTAACACTCAGGAAAAACGCATCGTAAGTGCAAGCAATGTCCACATTTCTTTAACTTTTGCTTGAGACATGCTAGCTTGAAAAATCAGAATCCAAATCCTAAAAAAATAAATTATTATCAGATTTGTTTCAGCTCAAAGTTTAGATTTATTTGTTTTTACTCTAGATTAACATGATTTCACTATAACATAATACCGTTTTTAAACATGACATGACATTTACTTCATTGGACGTTAGCTAATGGTCAAGTGGTCTGTTTATTGGTAACTAGCGTCCTCGAGAGAAGAGAGATTCCAGCTACTATTGGGAGATTGAGGCCACTGAGGTGGTTCTGCTCTCCAGGATTGGCTCAGGGTCTTTTGGCACAGTGTACAAAGGGAAGTGGCATGGTAAGAGATCTTTTTTTATTATTATTTTTTTTAATTAATTAATTTATTTTTTCCAGCTGATGTGTGGTCATACTGTCATGTGTGCAGGGGTGCATATAATAGCTATTTTACAATGGCATCAAACACATGATATCTTTGAGTGTTTTGTGTTTATCTCTATGAAGCTGTTTTGTTATGAATAATTTGATCTGTGCCCAACAAGTTCCAAAATAAATAAATAATTTAAGTCTCTATATTATTTATAAATAAACATTCCTAAATGGTTGTGTAATATGTAAAATAGTTGTGGGAGTGAGTTTCCGATTTTCAAAATTAATAAAACAACTATATATTGAGATATATTATAGGATCTGGACACAAAATGCAAGGGAAAAAAAGTAAAGATACCATGGCCATGTTCGTTCCCATAGCGTATTTAGTTCCTTTGTCATGTTGTGTCATGGCCACATTGTATTACTTTGTTCCCTCATTTTAATTAAGGTAAATCGTGGCCATAATTTAACTACAGTGAGGTAACAAATTAATAAATGATTGGAATGAATTATTACAATTTAGCCACAATTTACCTAAAACACTTTAAAAAAGTAGTAGGAATGAATTCTTAATGTGTGGCAATGATTATTTTATTTATTTTATTTTTTATTTAATTTTATTTTTTATTTATTTTTTTACATGTTATGTGTGGGTCTGTAATAACAAAATGTTGGAGAATTATTATATTGTCAATGTTTTTAATTTAGGTCAATTTGTAATGTTGTTGTTGTTGCTGTTGTTGTTACTATTATTATTATTATTATTATTATTAATACTTCATTTTTTATTATTATTATCATTTTTATTGCATAACAAGATACCATTAGCCATCACACAAGAGTGTCTTTCGCATTACAATTCAACAGTCTTGTATATGAAGCAATCCTATTTATTTTAGTAAGTTTAAGTTATTTTATTTCAAGTTTTTATGAATTTTCAGGTGATGTTGCTGTGAAGATTTTAAAGGTCACGAATCCCACACCGGAGCAATTACAGGCCTTTCGCAATGAAGTGGCTGTTCTCAGGTAAGTCACAAAAGGAAAAACTGAAATTATTTATATTAAAATAATTTGATAACATAGAAAGCGAGTTTGAGAGAAGCATTTACATTATAACACTATAATGTTCTCGTTCTCTTATGTTAATGCAGTGCTAAAGTCTGTTAAACACACTCAACATGCAGTCTGCCTCCACTGGCCATACAACTGAAGTTGTTTCTTTATCATTGTTACAGGAAGACGAGGCATGTCAATATTGTTTTATTTATGGGATACATGACCAAGACAAACCTGGCCATTGTAACGCAGTGGTGTGAAGGAAGCAGCCTCTACAAACATTTGCACGTGCAAGAGACCAACTTTCAGATGTTTCAGCTGATCGACATTGCCAGACAGACAGCTCAGGGCATGGAGTGAGTGTTTCAGAGAGTATACATAAAACCGTAGCCGTAGTTTTCACTGACCATAGTTTAAGAAGGTACGGGGCGGCCAGTCCTGCTCCTGCAGAGTCCAGCTCTGATCGGACACACCTGAAGCAACTAATTAAAGTTTTTGGGATCACACCTTAAAGTCAGGTGTGTTGCAGCATGGTTGGCTGCCCCTGATCTAAACCAGCGTTTCTCAACCCTGAGGGTTGCAACCCTAAACACTGTTATTTGCTAAATGCAAATTATAACACAAAACTAACCAAATAGTCTTTTATGGTTGGGATAGGAAAATTTACAGGCAATATCAACTTACAAAATTCACCTCAGCTGTTTTGTTGTTGATGTCAAAGGCTGTGCATCAAATGAATTCAACAGTGTTTTGGCCTAAATAGTCAATTGATAGAAGATAGTGAACTTAGATGCCAATCACTTTGCCATGACATCATCCTCAAATAAAACTGCACAGGGAAAAAAAAAATGCAACCCAAATTACACATTACAATTACAATAAACAGCTTTGGTACTGTTTTGGCTTGCCATGTGATGTAAAATGAAAACCAGCTAAAACAGCGTTGGCAGTGAAAATATACACTACCATTCAAAAGTTTGGGGTTAATTTTTTGAAGAAATAAGTAATATTCAACAATGGAGCATGCATAAATAATAGTTCAATTTATAAAAAAAAATTATAAAAATGAACCCATTCAAAAGTTTACATCCCTTTGATTCCTAATACCTGAATGATCCACAGCTGTGTGTTTGTTTTTGTTTGTTTGTTTAGTGATAGTTATTTATGAGTCCATTGTTTGTCCTGAACAGTTAAACTGTCCGCTGTTCTTCAGAAAAATCCTTCAGGTCCCACAATTTCTTTGGTTTTCCAGCATTTTTGTGTATTTGAACCCTTTCCAACAATGACTGTATGATTTTGAGATCCATCTTTTCACAACAGGACAACTGATGTGCAAATTTTACAGAAGGTTCAAATGCTTACTGATGCTCCAGAAGGAAAAAAAAAACATGCATATTACTGCAATACTATGCAGTATTAAGAATCAAGGGGATGTAAACTTTTGAACAGGTTTTTTTTTTTCTTTAAATTCAACTATTATTTTCTCTTGTGGGCTGTATGTAAACATGTAAAATATCTAATTCAGGTCAGTACCAAATAAACAACATCATGCAGTTTGTATGATCCCTCTTATTTTAAGAAAAATAATTAACATTTTGCAGATTCTGAAAGGGGGTGTAAACTTTTGACCTCAACTGTACACACATGTTTTCCACAAAAAAATATTTGTCAGTACAACTGTTTTCAATATTAATAATCAGGAATGTTTCTTGCGCAGCAAATCAGCCTATGAATGATTTCTGAAGGATCATGTGATACTGAAGACTGGAGTAATGATGCTGAAAACTACACTTTTGATCAGAGGAATAAATTACATTTTACTATATATTCACATAGAAAACCTATTTTAAATTGTAATGCCATTTTTACTGTATTTTTGATCAAGCAGAAGAGACTTCCTTCAGAAATATTAAACAATCTCACCGACCCAAACATTTGAATGGTAGTGTATATGATTACTGATGCATTTGATACTTTCAGGCTTTGTTCAAAAGAAGCTTCACTTGAATGTTTTAGATGTGCGGTAGTTGTAGTGTAACACAATTAAGACTGCAGAGCACAGCATGCAGTCAGTGTTTGACAGCATAGTATATTTTCAGTAACAAATTTGCATTTTGAGCTCATGATACCATCAGCTATTTATAGAAATGGGACCAGGTTTTAAAGTAGTACAACATAGGGGGGTGTTTATATGTAAACTCAGTGGTGGTTTTGTCAGTTAACGTCTGACGGTTTTCTCTACCAGCATGGTGATAGTGCCAAATATATACAAGAATATAATCTCTAGGAATATAGAATCAAAATGAATTAATACCTCTTCATGTCTTTTGTTTTCTAGTTACCTACATGCGAAGAATATCATCCATAGAGACATGAAGTCAAACAGTATCTTTCACGAACAACTTTTTTTCAGTTTTACATCGTCTTATTTTTGTATTGCACTGATTGACGTGGTGAACCACTGCCGCTGCAGTTGCCTCGATAGAGGAGGTTTATTTCTGAAGCATGTTGTTTTATACTCACCCTAACATATATAGTGTTTAAGCTGTCATAAATTTCCTTAACGGGACGCTCAGATATCTTCCTGCATGAAGGGTTGACGGTGAAGATCGGTGATTTTGGTCTGGCCACGGTGAAGGCGCGGTGGAGCGGCTCTCATCGAGTGGAGCAGCCGTCTGGGTCCATTCTGTGGATGGTGTGTTAAAGAAATGGTTCAACCAGAAATGAAAATTTGCTGAAAATGTCCCCACCCTCAGGCCATTCAAGATGTAGATGAGTTTGTTTCTTCATCAGATTTGAAGAAATGTAGCATTCCATCACTTGCTCATCAGTGGATCCTCTGCAGTGAATGGGTGCCGTCAGAATGAGGGTCCAAACAGCTGATTAAAAACATCACAATAATCCGCACAACTCCAGTACATCAGTTAACGTCTTGTAAACCCAAATGTTGTGTGTTTGCAAGAAACGAAAAGATCAAGGCATTTTTAACTCCATACAAGTCCTCTATCAATAATAATGGTTCCTCCAGTGAAAAAGCCATTTTATCTGAATCAGGAGAGAAATATGCACAGATCAAGCACTGTTTATAAGAACAAAGTTTTTCACTAGAGGAAGTGATAATTTGGACTCATATTTGAGTTATATTTGGGTTTTATCAGCTGTTTGGACTGTTTGTTTATTACATACAGTCAGACTAAAAATTGTTTAGACACCAGATATAATTTTGGATTTTTTATTTTTTTGTTATTTTTTAATACTAGTGGGTGCAGGACACTATAGTTCATTTATGTAAGCAAGGATAGCATCATAAAGTAAACTGACATATTAAACCAAAAAATTAAAGATTCTTCATACAGTGGACTACAGTAAAACTGCAAAAAATTTGGGACCAAAAATTGACTTTTTGTTTTGTTCTGTTTAGGTGTTTTTTTTTTTTTTTTTCTTTCTTTCTTTCTTTCTTTCTTTCTTTCTTTCTTTCTTTCTTTTTTTTTTTCTTTCTTTCTTTCTTTCTTTCTTTCTTTCTTTCTTTCTTTCTTTCTTTCTTTAATTTGTAATGCAACCTTTTTACACAACAGACTGAACAAAATTAACCATTGCTTGGTAACTGCTTGACCGAAATTGGTATTATCTAATTGTGTACTTAAGTTTAACAGCTGACATATGCGTACAGTCGAACATGTGGCCTTTTAAAGTATGCTCCAGTCAACATATAGTCGACGATCGACACATGCACGGCTCCATCTATGTCGAGTCTGCTCTATATTCTGTATATAAGTTATGATGATAAACAAATATTTTTGAACTCTTTTAAACCAAAGCTGAGCTGTCTCAAACCCTTTCGCTCACTAGCGCTTGCCAATGTGAGCATCTGTTGTTGTTGCAGTCTCTGCTATGTTGTTGTTCTGTCTCATTAGTTTCGTTTTGTACTGTGAAACAATGGCCCGCGACAGTGTTGCCACCTTGTGGAACAACTGATTACTGCAAAATAACTTAAATGCGCATGTGCGACCTGTGAATACAAAGTACACGAGGTTACAAAAATCGGGTGGTGCACATACAGTACACGCGTACTATTCTGATGACGAAATTTGCGCCACGCGCACTGTATGCTGTCCCTCAAGTAGGCGTAAAAAGTGAAGTATACTTTTAACTCTGAGTTCTTGTCATATTTTATTACAATTTTTTGAACTATAGTGAATATACTGTGATGATGTGCAAAATTTTGAACGTGTCTGTATAAATTTTGGTTTGACTGTTTATGTTCACACTATAAACCTGAGAACGCTAGTCATTATGTTGTTTTTATTTCTTATTATTTTTTTTCTTTTCTTTAAAAAAATGTATTTGGTGTGTTTCTCTTAATTTAATGGAGCTGCATGAACAAAAGCTGATGATCGAAGAGCAATATACATTCACATTTTTAAAATTCTAAAAATATTTTCACATTTAATTTAGATAATAAGTTTGGACATTTGACCTGATGAAAACCCGAGTTATACGTAAGAAATAGTGTTTAGTGTAATATTTCATGAAACATAAATGATACTGATGTTGTTTCTTTAGGCTCCTGAGGTCATCCGGATGCAGGACAACAATCCTTACAGTTTTCAGTCGGATGTGTACTCGTATGGTATCGTCCTGTATGAGCTGATGACAGGAGAACTGCCTTATTCCATGATTGGAAATAGAGATCAGGTAAAATCACGGTATCATTCTATATGATCATGGACATTACACAATAATCTACCTGTTTACCGTGCATAAAATAACACATGCACACTTCAAGATGCCTGCTTTGGAAGGTGTTTTTAAGAAAGGATATATTTTTTCAATATAATTAGAAATTGGTGCTGTAAACTTTTAATTTTAATAATTTTTTTGTAACTTTTAACTTTTAATTATATTTTGCAGAAAACTGTTCTCTACTATTCTAAACTAAGATTGTTTAGATTTTATGCATTGTAACATTATTTGTATCACAATTAAGTCAATTTTAAACATTCCTTCTAAAGGGATAGTTCACCCAAAAATGAAAATTCTGTCAGTAA
Organism: Labeo rohita; assembly: GCF_022985175.1. Classification (NCBI taxonomy): domain Eukaryota; kingdom Metazoa; phylum Chordata; class Actinopteri; order Cypriniformes; family Cyprinidae; genus Labeo; species Labeo rohita. The sequence continues at coordinate 11,801,639 of NC_066879.1, read as the reverse complement.
TTACCTACCTTCGTAACACAAATTAAGATATTTTTGATGAAATACGTTGCGGCGGAGACTGTCACGGCAGAGAAGAAATCGTTGAATAAAGTCATTTTTGTTTTCTTTGCGTACAATAAGTATTCTTGTAGCTTTATACAATTACAGTTGAACCACTGATGACACTGAGACGATTTTTAAGATGCCCTTACTACCTTTCTGGGCCTTCATCATATCTTAATTTGTGTTTCAAAGATGAACGAAGGTCTTACGGGTTTGGAACTATCCGTTTAAATAATGACGCAGATCCTGATAGAATGGGCTTCATATTTTATGCAAAAATGTAATTTTATATTTTTTATCTTTTACCATTTTGAGCTTAAATATGACCTGGGCATTTCTTTGCAAGATTCCCCTTTCGGAGACTTTAGTTAATATACACTAATAATGTGCACTAGACATGAAAGTGTTTAATATACAGCATTAGCTCCTAGTGCATGAAAATGGCAGTAGCTCAGTATTGAGCGTGAATGTGTTGGTGTGTGTTGAGCTGGTGCTTACAGCAGCGTGACTCTGAAATGTGTTTGGCAGTGATCCTGAGTGCTTCGGCCAGTCAGGAGCCCTGGAGCCCTGCTGCTAAATTTAGGTGCCCAAAGGCTAAAGGTCCATTTAAAACCACACTCGCTGCTTGTGTAGCCTGTTGTTTAATGATGAGGTGAAACAAGGGCCATTATTATTGTTTTTCCCTAAATCCCCGCTAAGAGTATTTTAAAGTAATTTGGAAATAGCTATGTGGAGTTTGTTAGCGAAAGCAGCACTATTTCTCTTCAAAATCAGGGATTCTCACTCAGAGTATTACAAATTGGCTCCTGTTGCAAGTGATTTTATTTAGTAGAGGTCTGCTAGAGGTTTTGCTTTTCTAAGACGTCAGTCTTACAATCTATGCAAGGCTGACAGTAAAACAGACTTGCACTGAAAGAAGGACCCAAGTCATAGTCAGAATATCATCCTGCTATCGTGGCACTGACTTCGGCACAGACAAGTATTGTTCACATAGTGCATAAAATGCATAAATCTATTTCCTGTTTTCGTTTTGAGTAAAGTAAGTTCCCTGTTGCTTTGTTTGCAGATCATCTTTATGGTGGGTAGAGGCTATCTGACTCCAGACCTCAGTAAACTCTACAAGAGCTGTCCTAAAGCCATGAAGAGACTCGTCGCTGACTGCATCCAGAAGTCCAAAGATGACAGGCCGCTGTTTCCACAGGTAACCATTACTTACAAGTGTGAATTAGGACATTAAAGTAATTTTTTATAAACATGCCTTAGAAAAAAACATTACTGGTGTGCATCTTGAGACAAAACAAGGTCACTGACATATTTCAAGATCAGTTAGTGCAAGTTTATTTCAGTTGAAACAGTGCAGACTTGCATTTTAGTCTGGGACTAGGCTTAAGCCTTACCGGGGCTTAACTGGGGGATAGTGTTTTTATTATCACAAAACAAAACAAAATTATAATTTTTTTTTGTTGTTTTACGCATTCCCAAGTGTGAAAAGTATTTGCTGGAAATAGACAATACATTTACAGTTGTTTATATCACTAAACAGCTTGAATATAACAGTCTATGGTAACAACTACGAATATTTTGTTTATAATAATGTATTTTGTAGTCTGATAAGTCATTATTATTGTGTCAAACATTCATCGTCTTTTTTCTGTGAGTTTGACCCTAAATATAATAGGATCTACACTGTAATACTTTTTTTTTTGTAAGATTAAGTTAAGATTATTGGAGTATGTTTTACAATTAAATACTATTTCTGTCTTTCTGCCTCAAAGAAATGAAATAAAATGTAATAAAAGAAAGTAACATAAATAAATATCCTATGTTATTTAGTTTCTTTGCACAGGGTTTCTGCGGGTCTTAAAGTCTTAAGTCATAAATCGTAATTACTGAAAGCGAGGAAATGAGGGAAAACTCGAACAAAAAACAAACAGTTGCTAGTCGCTAAATTGCTGCTAATTTGAAAGTGAAAGTAAAATTCGAACTATACTTAGAGAACATATTGCTGTATTGTTTTCCCTTCTAATTTTTCCCTTCATTTTTTTTAGTTGGTCTTTAAAAAGGTCTTAAAGTCTTAAATTTACCCTCATAAAACCTGAAGAAACCCAGTTTGCAATTATTTGTGAAATTTGCCAGCAGTATCTAAGTGAAAGTTTCAAAGTAAATCCTACACCATTTTATTTCTGTGTACCTCAAATAATTCGGCCATTTATAATGGGTAGATTTTTTATGATTTTTTTTTTATACGTGCTGTCAAGCGATTAATCGCATCCAATATAAAAGTTTTTTGTTTACACAACATGTGTGTACTGTGTATATTTATTATGTATATATTAGGGCTGTCAGTTTAACACGTTAACTTAATTAGTTATGAAAAAATAACGTGATTAGCATATTTTAATGCAGTTAGTGTGCTGGCCCCGCCCCCCCGGACCTGTATGTCATCTTACATTTCATAGTTGAATGTTGACAAATATGATGCAGGGCAACAACTCCATAACTGCAGTTATGCCCTAAAATTCATTGGTCAAAAAATGCCCCTGTATGTGTTTTGTCTCATATTTATATTTTATATAATACGACACGAGTGCTAATTTTGTCCTCATCTATCACAAGCTTAAATGTGATTTTTATACAACAGTTCAGTAAATAAGAAGTTGATATTGTTATATTTTAAACACAATATTATGGTTTTTGGTCAATTCTGAAGCCAAAGCAAAAACCAACACAGCAGTGTTTAGTTTGTGAATGATTCCGCATTTTGAACGAATCGTGTGAACCAATGATTCAAAGGCCCATTCAGAAACAGAGCCATTTACATAATTCCTGAATGAATCAGCTGTTTGAACAAATCGAATGAATGAATGACTCATAAAGACATTTACCACCACCTGCTGGCAAATTTAGTTTCTTATTTAGAGTATCATTTCATTAAAAAATAATAATAATAATAACAAAAATAAAAAACATTAAAGGGATAGTTCACTCAAAAAATATAAATTCTGTCATTTATTCACCCTCATGTCGTTTTAAAACTTTCTTTTGTGGAACATAAAAGAAGGTATTTTGAAGACTGTTGTTAACAAAGCTGTTTTGGTTACCAATGGCATGAAGTTTTTGTAATGTCTACTTGATACTTACTCATTTAACACAAAAATAGCTTTAAATAATCTTCTGTGGGTATTTTCTCAGTCAAATAAATTTTGCGGTTAATTAGATTAAGCGAAACATCATGTAATTAATTACATTAAAACATTTTAATCGACTGACAACCCTAGTATAAATACACACAAATGCATGTATATACTTAATAAAAAATGTGTACGCACAGTATACACATTATGTAAACAAAAACTTTTATTTTAGATGTGATTAATCACTATTTATTATAATCTGTTTTTCCTTTTAAATTAGATGTAGCTGTTGGTTTCTAACAGTCAGTTCATACGAACAGCAATGCAAAACAACTTTGAACAGATATTTCATATCAGTTTCATTTAACACATCTATTTTCCTGTAATGATGTACAAATGATGATGTTTTACTGTATTGATGTTTCTCAGTGACATTGTTTACGTTGGTTTCTATTATAGATCCTGTCCTCGATCGAGCTGCTCCAGCACTCGCTCCCCAAAATAAACCGCAGCGCGTCCGAGCCGTCGCTCCACAGGGCTTCGCACACCGAGGACATTAACGTCTGCACTCTCGCGCTTTCATCCGCCTTCAAGTAAAGCCGTTGAGTTCACTTCAGCTGAGGACGCACTAGCAGCGCATTGAAGCTATGAACGGACACTAAACAGGAGGAGTTTAGCGTCCAGGTGTTTGATTCTGTGCTTTGTCTAATATATTCTGTGTGTTGAGTCAAGACGGTGAGAATTTCAGTTCATCTGCTTGAGTTGACTGACTTTACTGATGCTGATCTCTCTTCTCGTCTGCTGGTGTTCAGTGCCCGAGGACCCGTTTGGAGAGGGAACAGCTGATAGCACTTTCTTTACGTGGTTCACACTTTGATTTGATGTTTCTGGCTGTATCGCAGCATTTGAGTGGGACGTATCAGGAATGGTTACAACCTCAACCCCCCCCCCAAAGCTCCGCTCTGATGGTGTCTCATCAATCATGCGTGCCTGAAATGAGAGGCTAGACATGTAGCCAGTTGTACATATTCCCTAAGTGCCAGTGCCGCTGATGGCCGTGTGCTCGTGAATGTGGAGTTGTTTTTGTTTTTTTTTTTTTGTTTTTGTCTTGTTTTTATCAAACACCATCTAAACACCTCCTTAGCACAAAGTATAGGGAGCACTTTATGATCTTGTCTAGTTGTCTCTTTGACTTTGTGTATGTTACAGAAATCAAAGAAAGAAGAGTGGGTATTAACTTTATTATGAGACTTATTAGGGATTTGTATTTTTTTTTTCGGCTTGTTAGTGCTTGTCATGGAGAATTAACTTGTAAACTTGACAGATTGTTTATTCATTGTATTTTAATAAAATTAAGTTAAATACACCACACAAGCTCCGTTTATGAAATGATTTATGCTTGAAGTTTTGAGTAGATTATAATTTTAATAAACCACCAGCAGCGATAATATTGTATAAGATGACTGTTCAACGATTAAAGCAGTAGTTCACCCAAAAATGAAAATTTGCAGAAGATTTACTTTCCCTCAGGATGTAGATGAGTTTGTTTCTTCATCAGATTTGGAGAAATGTAGCATTACATCACTTGCTCCCCAACAGATCCTCTGCAGTGAATGGGTGCCGTCAGATTGAGTCCAAACATCTGATAAAAACATCACAGTAATCCACACATAATCCACACAACTTCAGTCCAGCAGTTAATATCTTGTGAATCCAAAAGCTGTTTGTAAGAAACAAATCATCAAATCATTGAGACACCGAAGTCTATTATCTATATTCATTTATATTCCTTTAAAAAAAATTTGGTTGGTCTGAAAACATTGATATTTAGTACTCTTGCTTATGTAATGTTGCTTAAATCCAATGAGTATCTGATACATCAGATGAGCAGCTGTCATTTTTTTTTAAAACCAGTTTTATAAATAAATGTATACATTTATGAATCGAGTGTTGTGGGTTAAATAATATGACACAACCTGACAGATAAGTGGTATTTCAACATTTTACTCTAAAGATTTGAAAAATCAATTGCAAATAGAACTTATCTTCAATATGGTACAAATATCTATTTAAAACTAATTAAAACTAACATTGCATAAAATATACTTTTTAATACATAAAATGTCTGTACCACAGTACCCCCCCATTAAAAGTGTGACTTGGCCATCAGTGTCTTGATTAAAGGAGAAGTCCACTTCCAAATCAAAGATTCACATATAATGTGCTCACCCCCTTGTCATCCAAGATGTTCATGTCTTTCTTTCTTTGGTCGTAAAGAAATTGTTTTTTTGAGGAAAACATTTCAGCATTTTTCTCTATGTATTCTCTATGTTCTCTATGGACTGACACGGTGCCCCGATTTTAAACTTTCAAAATGCAATTTAAATGTGGCTTCAAACGATCCCAGCGTAGAAAGGAAGGGTCTTATCTAGCATAACGATTTTCATAAAAAATAATACAATTTATATACTTTTTAATGTCAAACGCTCGTCTTGTCTTACTCTGCCTGGACTGTTTTTTTCCAGTTCATGACAGTTAGAGTATGTCGACAAACTCCCATCTCATGTTCTCCCTCAACTTCAAAATCGTCCTATATCGCTGTTTTACCTTTTTTTGTTAAGGGTGTTTGATCTTCTTTGCATGTTCACTTTGCAAAAACTGGGTTGGAACTTCTGCAGTGATGTAGAATGATTTTGAAATTATTTTTGAAGTTGAGGGAGAAAATATGATTGGAATTTTTCGACATACCCTAACTGTCTTGAGCCAGAATACACAGTTTATGGAGAGTAAGGCAAGACGAGCATTTGAGATTAAAAAGTATTTCAATTAATTTTTTTTTAATAAAAATAAGCAGTCTTAGCTTTGCTAGACAAGACCCTTCTTCATCAGCTGGGATCGTTTGAAGCCGCATTCAAACTCCATTTTGGAAGTTCAAAATCGGGCACCATAGCAGTCCATTATATGGAGAAAAATGCTGAAATGTTTTCCTCAAAAACCTGTTTCGGGATTGGACTTCTCGTTTAACAAAATAATTGTGTCATGATTTGGACAGAACTTTATAGTCAATTTGTTGTAATAAAAATATAGATTACTGACAGAGCTAAACGTATAACTTTTTAAAACGAAACGTTCTATAAAATAGTGACAACCAAGTATTAAAGGAAGAAAAGACAAGTCAATAATCACATTCAATTTTATGTTTTTACTAGGGCTGTCAGTCTATAAATTTTTTTTTAATCGAATTAATTACATGATGTTTTGATTAATTAATATAATTAATTGCGAAAGAAATTTGACTCTGAAAATACCAACAAAAAATTATTTAAATCTATGTTTCTGTCAATTGATAATGTATCAAGTAGACATTACCAATTGTAGCTTTAGAAATAAATATTTTATTTAATTCAATATAAAATTTATTACACAAACATTTAGGCTGCGGCCCAACATAAACTATGGAACATTAAAAGAAGATAATTTAGGAAACATCTCAGTATTTTTTGTTCATACAATGAAAGTAACCAAAACAGCATTGTTACCAACAGTCTCCAAAATACCTTTTTTTATGTTTCACAAAAGAAAGTTTTGAAACGACATGAGGGTCAGTAAATGATGACAGAATTTTTTTTTTTTTTTTTGGGGGGGTGGAACTACCCCTTTAATGTTTGTTTATTTATTTATTTATTTATTAATGAAACAATACTCTAAATACGAAACTAAATTTGCCAGCAGGTGGAGGTAAATGACTTTATGAATCATTCATTCATTTGTTTGTTAGTTTATTTGTTTGTTCATTCGTTCGTTCAAACAGCTGAGGTCTTTGAATCATTAATTCACACGATTCGTTCAAAACACGGAATCATTCAGAAACTAAACACCGCTGTGTTGCTCCGAGACACAACAATTCTGCTATGGCTTCAAAGGTAATATGTTCTCTGCAAAATTGAGCAAAAACATGTAATATTGTGTTTAAAATAACACTATCATCATTTACTGAACTGCTGTATAACATTTAAGCAAGTGACAGATCAGGACAAAATCAGCACTCGTGTCACATTGCTCTGCTGTGTGATATTGTGTGACATATATTAAAATCTAAAATATTTTAATATAAATATTAAATATTTTGACAGCCCTAGTTTTTACGCAATTTCTAATGTTGACTATATTTGTAAACTCTCTATTGTAAGCATGAATTTAATTAGTAAAATTAAGTAATGTGTATTACAAATGTAAATAAAAATTAAATTACCAATTCAGTATTTAATACATTAATTAAATAATTAAGAATAATTGTCTCAGTTCAATATCAGATTAACTGTGCGACTCTAAGATGTTTTTTCAGTGTTTTCTGTTTATCATCAACACCATCTGAATTAAATAAGATGAACATTTCGTTCTTAATTGTGGGAGTCGGATTACATCTGATATATTAAAAATAACTGATATATTAAAAATAACAGCATTTTTCTTTTAGGTTTTTCAACTGTTTTTTTTCTCTCTCAATTTCATGTTGATAAAACTTATAAAGCAATTTAAATATTTACATTTCTTTTTTGTAATCGGAAGTCTTAAAACAAAGTTTCAAAAAAAAAAAAAAAAGTAACCAAACACCTAAATAGCTGTTCATCTATAATTCATGACTTTTTAAAATTTACACAAATTGTAGTGTTCACTGCACTCAATTCAACCCTTTAATTATTGATGAAAAATACAAATAAATAATTTGATCAATAATTAGTGATAAAGACAAATGATACATTTTCTACAGAAAATTAGGGTTGGGTATCGTTAGAATATTATCAATGCCGATTCTGCTTATCAGTTCAGATTCTTTTTGATTCCAATGTGAATAAAAGATGATATCAATCATATTTATTCTATTTCTTTTCTTGCTAAACATTTAGTTGCAGCTGAATACCATTAAATAAATCATCAGGCTACATAAAAACAAGATTCACTTAAGAGCTGTTTGCAAAATAGATTCTGCGTGATTCTGGATAAATTGGGTTGTTGTTGTTGTTTTTAAATGGAAGTCGTGGTTCTCTTAGATTCTGAAGAAAAAAACATTAGACAACTAAACAAAATCACATGTAGGCCTAATTTATAAGTAAATGATTCAGTGATTCACTCAAGATTTACTTGGTTCATTACTGGATGAATCAGTGTTTTTGAATGAATGATCAAAGACAAATAAAAACATTATTAACAGCCCCCTCTCGCCATCTACTAGCATAACAACGTAATCGATAAATCTTTAACATTATATGGAATGTCAAATTAACTTACAAAAAGGATGATTTACTCTATTTTGATCTCTAGCGTACATATCAAAGTTTATATCCAGACTATGAACTTTTATCCCAGTACTTATGTGATTATTTGAATGTTTGTAACAGAAATAATGAACTGTGTGGTTGAAAAGACTTTGAAGCTGTTTCATTTATATACATGACAGTGGCTCTCTTTAGGTCAGCGGCAGCACAAACGCAGATTTGAATGTTGTACGCTGCACGGAAGAAAGGTTGAGGAATCAAACAGATGAATCATTGTAATTTAGGAACAGAATCACGTTGGTATTTGAATCGTGTGTGTGATCTTTAACAATCTGTTACATTAAAATCATACTGGTGGTGACACATCTATTGCAACATGTTTAGCTTATCATAAATATTATAGGCTACTTTGCTTTTCGACTTCTAATTGCAAGTGTTACGATTCCTGGACGAAATCACTTGCCCGTGATCAAAGATAGTGAGAGCTGATGTTGGGGCCTATAGCCAAATTCATGCAAAATTATTAGCTCCCCTGGTGAAAAAAACAGCAAATGCTAGTAGGCATGTTTTGATGCTGGGATGCTGGTTAGGTATGTTTTGGTGCTGGTTTAAGCTGGTCCTTTGCTGGTTTTTGCTGATCAAGGACCAGCATCAACCAGCAAAGGACCAGCTTCAGAAATCCTTGCATAGCTATGACTGGAAACACTGGCATCTAACAATGCCTTGGGGCAAAAGAACAAAAAACAACATCTTAAAAAAAAAAAAAAAAAAAAAAAAAAACATATACATAAACCCATATATGGAAATAAATCAGTTATTGAATAAGCATGTGTCCTATTTTGTGTCATAAACTTCTGAAACATTTTGTCTCATATTTTAGAGCAGTCAATGCAATTTGGGAAAGACATTAATCAAATCTGTGTGAAAATATTCAGATGTAACCCCTTTGTATTTTTCGTAAGTAACTGTAATTTAACTATACATTGTTTCTCAGCAACTGTAACTGATTAGTTACAATTATTTTGTAATTAAATTATGTAATTCCATTAACTAGTTACTAGTTAAGTTTGAGCCCCTACCACTGTCATCAAGGCATCAATATGTGCAACAAACACTTGCAATACAAAATGCCATTCATAAGCTGAAATATGTACTTTCTCTCACACACAGGCACACACAGCTTGACATGCTCAGGGCAGGTTCTGCAATACTGTATGTGTAGGCCTGCAGTATGTACTTTGAGCACTGCTGTTCATTGGCTCATTTGGGGCCAAATTTCTTTTGATTTTTGATACATTTATATTTTTGAAATATACACAACATTTATTTTATTTTTTATGAATTTGACTTCAATCAAAATTACCAGTTGTTATAGTTTCTATTTTGTGCTGGTCAATTTTGAACAATAGATAAAATTTAACTTCTAGCAAAAACTGGAGAGAATTGCGTGGGGCTGAGGGGCTCCTCTCCTAACAGATAAAATCTCACTAAACTTTTTCTAAAACTTGAGAGCCCTGATTATTAACTAACATGAACAAACAATGAACAGTACATTTATTATACTGTTTATTGATCTTTGTTAATGTTACTTCATAAAAATAGCCGTTCATTGTCTGTTCATGTTAGTTCACAGTGCATTAACTAATGTTCACAAACACAACTTGTGATTTTAATAATGCATTAGTAAATGCTGAAATTAACATTAACTAAGATTAATAAATGCTGTGGAAGTATTATTCATTCTTAGTTCATGTTAACTAACGTAGTTAACTAATGAACGTTATTGTAAGTGTTACCCATGTTTCTACTACAAACATTTTCACATACAAACATTTTTTTAAGGTGAAGCACCTTCTTTCACTGAACCATTTGCTGAAAGAGGAAAACAACTACAGTTTTAAGCTGTTTTAGCCCTATTGCGCGCCACATTAGTGCTTGTTATAAATCTCTTGTTATTAGTGTAAGCAGGGTTTGAGAGAATCTTATGAAGGTTCAGTGTATTTGAGCAATTAAATTCTGAAGCATCTGATCCTGAGACTGTAATGAAGCAGCGATTGTTTCAAAGACACACAGGCCACTCGGTCACTAAATGGTTTATTACACTCGTTCCAGTGTCACTCAACAATACAATTCAGAAAACGGAATATAATAACCCATAATCGGATTCAAGAGTAAACCAGATGAGTGAATTCAGTACTATGATTTCAGCGTCCAAAATGAAGTAACTATATCCAAATGCTCCTAAAAATATAGATAGGTCTATTCACTGGTGACAAAGTCAATGGTTACTTTTTTTTAAACCACAGCAATATTGCATGATGCCCAAAAGTTATAAAGTTATGAATATGTTATTTGAACTAAGTGTAATGATTACTATTTATTTATTCATTTCATTTTTTACACCTAACAGTATTTCTGTAATACACTTCATACACTACTGGAGTGCGTTTGAAAATGTGCCAGAGAGATTTTTTAGTTCCCATGTCTTCATCACACATTCATCTTTGGGCTTAACATTAAAAAAATCTGGCAAAATCCCAATGCAGGTCAGGAGAATATAGCAGCCTACAGATACCATACAGGTGCTTTAATATAGATTCATATACATATGGATGTATTAAATGCTTTAGCACAAAAACATACCACTTGTAAAATGTCGTCTCAAATCGTTCACCTGTCAGTACACATTTATTGCCCAGATGTTTCACCCAGTACCTAAGGTAAGTGCGTCTGAGTCATGTGATCAATGTGAAGCTGACGTGCCGCTCTGGTCTCCGGCTCCTGACAGCTGCATGAAGAGTTCGCCCAGTTCATTGACCTCGTCCTCGTACTGCGGTGTCCCGCGGTGCTCACGCTCCTCGATGAAGTCCCACAGACGCACTGAGTTCAGAAACTGAGTTTGAGAGAGAGAGAGCTGAGTGAGCGGCATTGCACATTTCCAGCTTATTTGAGTCACACATCTGGCCCACTTTACCCCACATCTAGCATTTTGGTAGAAATCTTAATTTAATTTTAGTATTGATTATTGGTCTTTGATTAAATAATAATTATAAAACTGTTTAAATAAACAATGTTGCCAAGTCCCCCGTTTTTCTGTGGAACTGGGCTACTTTAACACTTTTGCCGTGGGTTGTTTTTGATGTCCGCAGGTTGAAGTGATCCCAATAACGTTATATTTAGCCCCTGAAATACGAATTTACCAGGGGAAACCTGACAAACCCTGACCAAAAAAAAAAAAAAACGCAATTGGGCTAGTTTTGAGTAGCAATTGGGCAGGTTTTGTTGTGAGAACCTGGCAACCCTGGTTATAAAGCACCTTTGGATAGCTTGCTAAATATGGAAAACATTATAAATACATATTATATACACATTATTTAGGCCTATAAAAACATTAGAATTATTTTTCTGAAGCTGTGTAATTAAAAGTCTTTCAGAAAACAGCAGAATCACCAAACGAGTGCTTCTAAATATCTTTGCACCCATTATTCATGATTTAATGTGCTTTCACACTTGGTTCGATTGCCTGGTCCCCTGATCCCCTTGCCCCCGCTGGACTGCGTTCTTATAATTTTATTTGGGCCCGAATCGCGGTTCGTTTGCGCGATCATACGTTTGACTTACGAATGTACTGCAAATGCTCTAAAGAACGCTGAAGGCAAACAAAAATTAGATATCTCTTTGCTTGCAGCATGTCAGTCACACTCGTCAGAAGAGTGAGTGAAACACACACATTTTTATAAAATAATACGCAATTAATAGCGGTTCACTTCTGTGATTTGGTATGACTGCATTCACGACTGACAGAAAAATTACTTTACCTCTAGAAAATTGACTTTGATTATGCAAAAAACTCTCTTTGCATGTCAAAGTCACTTTTCTTGCCCTTTCTACAAATACAATCACATGACTAATGTCCTGCACATACAGACGTGTGTGTGAGGAGTGTGTGTGCGGCCATTACCCGGACGTTCCCCTCTGCGCTCAGCTGTTTGCGGGGTTTGTCGGGTTCTGCTCGTGTCCCATCAGCATACGCATGCATGTAAAAACACTTTCCTCCAAACGGACAAGTTCCTCTTCCCTGATCAAAGTATTTACAGGGCTTCTTACTGCAAATGCAAAAACACATTCATCATGATACTGACAAATCCTGCAAATAAAGAACAAACACACATTTGAACTATAATGTCAAAGAAATCGGTCTGCATTTTGCCAATATGATATACAGGTAAATAAATAAATAGATGGATGGATAAAAACAGCTTCCAGCTACTGCTCTGAGTGCAGATCAAAGGCAGATGAAAGGCTGCTAACAAATATCACTATGGGAAGACTCCAAACATTTAACCTTTAACCTCATATTCTATTCATTTCTGATTCGACTGTGCACTTCTCTTTAAAGTGAACCGGACAATCAGCCAGTGATCTATAAGGCTTTAGTGGACTAAATCTAAAATGTGTGAAGTGATGAGGAAAGAAAATGTGAGAAATCACTGCAAATTATTAAAAAAATCACTGCAAATTATTGACTGTTTATAACAACTACATAAAATGTAACATGTAACACATGCTATTTTCATAAAAATATAAACAGAAAAACAGTTTTCGATCCCTGAGAATATTATCAATTATTTTGTAACCTTGCAACAAAATAAACTGGTTTCTGACCTGGAAAGCCATTTTATACACACCTGACTCCAGACTTGAACTCTTCAATGAGACGATTCTTCTCCTCCTGGTCTTCCACCCAGTACATGCTGGGTATGACAAATTCAGACACCACGCGGCATTCGGGACAGGACCTGTACGCAATCATTTTGCGTTACTTCACACCGTTTCACCATCAACGTCTGAGAATCCAGACCTTATATCAGTCCAGACTTACTTGCGGATCTGGTTCTTGAACTGCTCGGCGCAGCGCCACTGGCGGATGCAGCTTAAGCAGTACGTGTGGCAGCAGCTGGACAGGATGCCAAATCGCCGCTCGGACGGAGACGCCTTCTCGTACACCACATCCAAACAGATCTTACACTGCTTGTCCTGACTCTGCTGCACTGCGAACGCTCTCTCCATGTCTAGCTCAAAGGCCGTCATACACATCTGGGAACAGACAACAGCATCAGATACTCTTTCTCCCAAAAGAGACCAACAGTGACTGCTTACTTTTCAACAACAAGGAAGTATCTTTCTCATTCAATTTTTGAAATGAATCTTTTTAAATTAGTTATGTGTTGAACCAAATGCCACTAGTCGTGGACTAAATCACAATATTGCAAATTTGATTGAGTCGAAAAATGTAAACTGCAAGCAAAATTTGTTACAGCATGAAACATAATTAGGGTTTCAAGCGCGTAGCGAATGGTCACGGATGAGTGCAGACCAAACCGTAAGTCGTAGAGAACTTGGAGGGATGGTAGTACTCACACCACCTACAACTTGACCGAGGCTTGCCCCAATTGGCCTGACGGGGGCGCTACAGCGATCGAAAGTACGAAATCGCTCATAACTCCTAAACCGTCAGTTTCAGGCTCAAGTGTTTTGTCGCTGGAATCCTTGGTGACATTTTTGGGTATTTCACATTTTTTTGCAAAACCTACTTTTGCGAACTAGTCCTAGGTTTTTCGCCAGATCAGAACCAAACCAGTGCAGAAAGATTCTCTGGTGAATATCAGTGAGTGAATATCAATAATTATCAAAAAAAAGTTGAACTTTCGACTCACCGTGGCAAAGGGACGCCGATACGTTTGAAGGGGGCAGGACCACTTTTAGTAAAATGCCTATAACTCCTGAACAGAATGAGATACATTCGCCAAACTCGGCACACTTATGTAAGAGCTCAAGCTGAGGTCACACGGAAAAAAAATCACGGAGATTGGCCACTTGGTGGCGCTATAAGAGGGGGAAAAAAAAATGACTACAACTAGGCAACCATTTGTTCTTTCAACATGAAAATCGCTGTGCACGGTCTTGGTCCAAAATGCTACAAGTGTCTATGGGGCCATTGGCTGATGAATTCTGAGCACCTATTAGACAAGGTTAACAGAGGCCGATTGGAATGAAACTTGGTGGGGCTGTTTGACTCTCAGCCCCAAAGGTCTGTGAGAAATTTGAAAAAAATCGTCCACTGGGGGGCAGTATCACATTTTTTGAGGGCGTAAACCAAGGGTGCCCAACCCTGTTCCTGAAGATCTACCTTCCTGCAGAGTTTAGTTCCAACCCTGATCAAACACACCCGTCTGTAATTATCAAGTGCTCCTTCAGATCCTAATTAGTTGGTTCAGGTGTGTTTGATCAGGGTTGGAGCTGAACTCTGCAGGAAGGTAGATCTCCAGGAACAAGGTTGGGTACCCCTGGCGTAAATTATTTTACATTGTGCGGTTTTCCGGTACATACACGCGATATTCGTATCGCATGATAGACCTCCTCGTTCCAAACAACTTTGCCTCTAGAATCACTGCTGTCGATCAAAACGCTTTTTAAATGATTGAGAAGATGTTAGGGTTAGGGTTAGGTAAAAAATAATATTTTATATTATGTATCTTATTTTGTCAATAGTACACAGAATATCACTTCAAAAACTTTATAAAAATCAATTTATAGAACTAAAAATTTAGTTAATCTTTTAAAATGTAATCAAACAACGTTTAAAATGCAATCAAACAATGTAATAAATCCTTTTTAATCCTTTATAAGTTAAGTTTAAAAATTAAATAAAGTTTACATAAATTGTACTAATTTAGTCATTTGTATGTCATAACTTCCTGAAGTAAGTCCAAACTTTAATTTTGAGGTACTGATTATATATATAATAAATATAATATCTCCACTCATTTCTAAATTGAAAAATGAATAGGACTTTCTATACATAAACCGTTGACCTCAATATGCTGTATTAAAAATTAAATGTTCAATCACCTTTTCATGTGCTGCTCTTTGTTCAGGGTCGTTTGGGTGCAAGACCTGCAGCCGACATATTTCACACATATCACCGTGAATATACGGGCAGCTGTCGCCATAGTGACACTGTCCGGCCGCCATGTAAGGGCAGAGCTGTGGCTGCTGACCCATGTCAGGATATGGGCCGGCAGCGGCCGAACTCTCCAGGCCAGAGCGGATGGCATCCAGGTAGGTGTGAGGTTTGCCGTGAGCATCCCTGTCATCTCTGTAGTCCCAACAGTCGCCTACATCTGCTCCCTCTCCAGCGAACGGCCGTGCTCTGCTGTCAGAGCCCAGGGCTGAAACAAACACAGCAGACTCATTCAAGCAACATATAATTCATTCAGCATCTTACAATAATATTAGATGTTGTGTCCAGTAATCTAACGATGGCATGTCATATGCAGACAGTCATGTAGTTTATTTGGGTGCAGATACCCTTGTCTCTCAGCACCAGTGGTTTTTTAACATGTTTGCTTGTGTTTGATGGAGGTCCGGGTCCTGGTGCTGACGCTCCTGCACTGCTGCCTCTGTTTGACTGCTCTACCGACGGGCCGCTGCCACGGCCGGGAGGTTTGATATGATCATATCTATCACAAAACACACAAAAAGCATCATTAAACCATGCTGCCACATCTTAACTTATAATACATGGATGATAATTCTTCAAGTAGAGCAACTTTTATATGTAAAAGTTATTTTGCATCTGGAAAGAATTCACAGTGATTCACTTTTTCTACATTTTGTTGTTACAGCCTTATTCCAAAATGGATTCAATTCATTATTTTCCTCACAATTCTGCAAACAATACCCCATAATGACAACATGAAAGAAGTTTGTTTGAAATCTTTGCAAATTTATATAAAAAATAATAATAATTCATGTGTACATAAGTATTCACAGAGACTCAAAATTAAGCTTAGGTGTATCCTGTTTCCATTCTGATCATCCTTGAGATGTTTCTGCAACTCCACCTGTGGTAAATTCAGTTTTGGACATAATTTGGAAAGGCACACACCTCTCTATATAAGGTCCCACAGTTAACAGTGCATGTCAGAGCACAAACCAACCCATGAAGTCCAAGGAATTGTCTGTAGACCTCCGAGACAGGACTGTATTGAGGCACAGATCTGAGGAAGGGTACAGAAAGGGTACACAGTGGCCTCCATCATCCGTAAATGGAAAAAGTTTGGGACTACTTCCTAGAGCGGGCCGCCCAGCCAAACTGAGCACCTGAGAACCCAACAGTCACTCTGAAAGAGCTCCAGTCTTTCTCTGTGGAGATAGGAGAACCAGAAGAACAACCATCTCTGCAGCACTCCGCCAATCAGGCCTATATGGTAGAGCGGCCAGACTGAAGCCACTCCTCAGCAAAAGGCACATGACAGACACCTGAAGGACTCTCAAACCATGAGAAACAAAATTTTCTGGTCTGGTGAAACAAAGATTGAACTCTTTGGCCTGAATGGCAAGCATCATGTCTGAAGAAAAACAGGCACCACTCAGTGAACCATGGTGGTGGCAGCATCTTGCCATTGGGATATTTTTCAGCAGCCGGAGCTGGGAGACAAGTCAGGATTGAGGGAAAGATTAATGCAGCAATGTAGAGAGACATCCTTGATGAAAACCTGCTCCGGAGCACTCTGGATCTCAGACTGGGGTGATGGTTCATCTTTCAACGGGACAACGACCTTAAACACAGAGCCAAGATAAGAAAGGAGTGGCTACGGCACAACCCTGTGAATGTCCTTGAGTGGCCCAGCCAGAGCCCAGACTCGAACCCGACCGAACATCTATGAAGAGATCTGAAAATGGCTGTGCACCGATGCTCCCCATCCAACCTGATGGAGCTTGAGAGGTCCTGCAAAGAAGAATGACAGAAACTGCCCCAAAATAAGTGTGCCAAGCTTGTATCATTATCTTCAAAAAGACTTGAGGCTGTAATTGGTGCCAAAGGTGCTTCAACAAAGTACTGAGCAAAGATTTTTTTGAGTAGTTCACTTCCAGAACATAAATTTACAGATAATGTACTCACCCCCTTCTCATCCAAGATGTTCATGTCTTTCTATCTTTCTTCAGTCATAAAGAAATTATGTTTTTTGAGGAAAACATTTCAGGATTTCTCTCCATATAATGGATATCTATGGTGCCCCTAAGTTTAACTTCCAAAATGCAGTTTAAATGCAGCTTCAAAGGGCTCTAAACGATCCCAGCCGAGGAAGAAGGGTCTTATCTAGCGAAACAATCGTTTAATTTCTAAAAAAAAACAAATTTCAATTTATATACTTTTTAACTTGCAAAGATTTCAAAGCAATCTTCTTTCACGTTGTCATTATGGGATATTGTTTGTAGAATTTTGAGGAAAATAATGAATTGAATCCATTTTGGAATAAGGCTATAACATAACAAAATGTAGAAAAACTGAAGCGCTGTGAATACTTTCCAGATGCACTGTATATATAGTGCATGGGTAATAGTAATACATTTGTTGTAATTCTTTATATTCTATAGTTTATAATAGCTATAATAACAGCTATACTATTCCATGTTCTAAGATTTAAGATTTTGCATCCACTTTATTAGGTGTCATCAACAAACTAATAAGCATCTGAAAACTGTAAATTTGAAACAATGTATTACTTAATTATAAAATTAAATGACTGCTATCTAACTTTGTGTTGAGATTTATCCATCATTTTCCTCCAAAAATAAAACAATTAAAAACAATATAAAAAATACACTTAAAGGGACAGTTTACCCAAAAATGAAAATTCTGTCATTAATTACTCACTCTCATATCATTCCAAACGCTTAAGTCTTTTGTTCATCTTTGGAACACAAATTAAAATATTTTTGATGAAATCTGAGAGCTTTCTGATGTGTTCAAGGCCTAGAAAGGTAGTAAGGACATCATTATATCGTTATAAAGGACGACTTTTTCCTGTAAGTCTTCGATGTGCATCATTGTGAATAAGTTAAAGACTGACACAGAAGAAAAGAAGCTGTTAAAAAATTCATTATTTTTGTTATGCAAAAAGTCTTTCGTTTTTGCAGCTTCATAACATACAGTTGAACCACTGATGTCAAATGGACTATTTTATGGCCTTGAACATCGTAGTTGTGTTGCTGTCTATGTAGGGTCAGAAAGCTCTCAGATTTTATCAAAAATTTCTTAATTTGTGTTCCTAAAATGAATGAAGGTCTTACAGGTTTGGAACGACATGTGGTTGAGTAATTATTGTAAGAATTTACATTTTTGGAACTATCCCTTCACCATAGCTTCACCGAGGACATAGTGCTATTTATGATAGGAAAAGTTTCAATACTTGAAATGTGTGAAGTGCACTATACTGAGAAATCACTCATATTCATGTATATTCAGTGAAATGCATGCAGGAGGTTTGTCATTACATTTTTAATCCTCACCTGCATCTGTCTCCATAAGCACACACTCCTCTCTGGTAGTATTTACAGATAGTTGAAGGTTTGCTTGTGGCCAGATCGTGAGAGAACATGCACCTGCTGCCCTCCCGACAAACACCATGGAGGAAATACCTGTAGAAAGACAAGAACATCATCAAACACACATGATTTGACACATATGACACATGGATGTCTATACGGATTAATGCTGAAGATGATGCTGAAATGCCTTTGGATGCGAACAGAGATGTTTTCCTGCTGAAATGCCAGTGATGAATGATTGTATATGAATAATAAAGGTGTAAATGTAAAAGATTTGCTGTGACATCTGCAGTCGCACATGCGTCAATCTAGCTGCACCATTTTCTCTTATGTGAAAGTCATGATGATATTATCAGTGACCTTATTTATTACAACGACGCTTTAGCGGCTATATAATGATGGTTTGGTGTGTCTCTTTACCTGCAGGTCACTTGTTTCGTTGACATGTTTATCCAGCTACGAATGTGATATTTCACTGTTAAATATTACTGTCTCCACGGTTTTGTGCAACCTGAAAATATCACCGGCTACATCGCGACGACGCTGATCATTGTTTCCGCCTAGCGATGCTAAGAGTGACTCATTTTCGCGAATCGGTTCTTTGAACGGTTCGTTGCATAACCCTAGTCCACAACAGATTCGTTTACATGCTGTAAGTAACCACGGAAACGGTTCAACTGATTCAGTACAGGGGTCCGATTGAAAAGAATGATTCGTTCACGAATCCTATATCGCTTCTTCCGCCTCAGTGATGAAAATAGATGACAAGCTTTCACTACAGATACGTATTATAAAAAAGGTTTCGGAAATAAATGAATGACCACTTTTAGTGGTTCCTAAATAGCGACAGAACCAGATAACTGACCTGAAATCAGCGGTGATAATAAAATAATAATAAAAAAAAAGCATGGAAAAGTGGGCGGGGCTTAGTGGCCCAGAAATTGTCGTCATAAAGAGTAAGATGCATATTTGTATTATTTTATAAGCATTTTATTTTTATATTTTGATAGGTATGCTGCTCACTGGAGCATTGCGTCCCCTGGTGGAGCAGTTTTGAACACAATGACGTCACACGTGGAGTGTGAGAAAACGAAACTGATCTGAGATCAGGTTCAGAGAGCACAACAGGTAACTGGAGACCGCGCCTCTTAGACCACCTGAACACTCATGGAGAAAACTGTGATCAAATACAGACATTGTGGAAGAAACATTTACAGTTTTTCATGTTCAGATGCCCCATATTCTCATCGAAGGGATGATTCAGAGCGTCAGTGTCCGATCTGTCTTCAGAGTCTCACATTTGGACTTTTAGACGCACCTGTTGCGCTTCCCTGTCCGTTTAGAAATGGACACACAGTCTCATGTGCATTTCTGATAGGATCCATTCACGGACCATCACATCTTGGGTAAGTTTATAAGGCTATAATTACTCGTGTAAGTTTTTTTATTCAGCAAGCACGCATTATTTTGACCAAAGTGACAGTATAAAGACATTTATAATGTTGCAAAGATTTCTATATCAAATAAATGCTGTTCTTTTTCTATTCATCAAAGAATCCTACAAAATAAAACGACGGTTTTCACAAAAATACTCGGCAGCACAACTGTTTTCAATATTGATAATAATCAGAAATATTTCTTGAGCAGCAAATCAGCATATACATTAATTTCTTAAGGATCATTTGACACTGAAGACTAGAGTAATGATGCTGAAAATTCAGCTTTGATCACAGGAATAAATTACAATTTAACAATATATTCACAAACAAAACAGCTTAAACTGTAATAATATTTCACAATATTACTGTTTTGCTGTATTTTGCATTAAATAAAGGAAGGTTTGGTGAGTAAAAGAGACTTCCTCCAAAATACATTAAAAATCTTAATTATTTCAGGCTGTTGGCTGGTTGTGTATGTATTATTTCTCTGTTTCTCACATTATTCTATTATTATTATTTTTTAAATATATACATATTTTGGTCACACTTTAGATTGGGGACCAATTCTTACTATTAACTATGATTTTAGCCTCATCAAACTCCTAATTTGCTGCTTATTAATAGCTAGTAAGGTAGTTGTTAAGTTTAGGTCTAAAATATGGTCATGCAGAATAAGGCATTAATATGTGCTTTATAAGCATGCTGATAAGCACCTAGTTAATAGTTAGAATTTGTGTTACCAATTTTTTTTTTCTCCAGGGAATGGAATGACACTGAGATTCATGTGGGACTCTCAAATTCAGGAGGTAAGGGCCATCTGTAATTGGGCAGTTGTTTGTGTTTTTGCAGTTACAGTTTAGCAGTTGTTTGTGTTTTTAGGTCTGGTCTATAACTACACCCTGTCAGGGGTCCGGAGAGACGACCGTGGTTGGGAACAGTGTGTCTGCATACAGCTCTGCCCTCCGTGGAGACATGCGCTCAGGGAATCATGGGACAGAGAGCTGGAGCAGTTTTCTGCATCGCCAAAATGGGTTTCAGAGCGGTACTGCTATAGCCCTTACGCAATACACACAATCAGATGTTTTGTGTATTATGTAGTTTAGAAAATTATCAACATATGCTCCGGGGCAAAAAATAGGCCAAGGCAAAAATGGCTATTTAGCTTTTAATGGTGCACATTTTACCAATTCAACCACAAATCACTGGTCTGGAAGTTAGTGTGATATATTTGATAATGTTTTGTTCATCTGCAGGTTTGATGAGGAGAGGGAGTTTGGATCGTGCTGTTACGGTTTCGCTCTGACCTTCATAAACCACATGCGCTCGCTGGATGGGAAAGTGTCTCTGAGCAGAGATGAGTTCACAGGATCTCACGTTTTACCCAGAATGAAGACTGTATCATTATATATCAACATCTATCATGCAATATTACAACATGGATTTTGTATTGCATCTCATGACATGTGATACACTTTTCTTCATTAAACACTGCAAGTGCAATATATACAAGCTAAGAAAAAAGTACAAAAGCTGTCACTATCGCAGAATACTTTTTTAAAAGTTACCAATATGTGCCTTTAAAGGGATAGTTCACCCAAAACATGAAATGTATTGTTAATTTACACACCCTCAGGCCATCCAAGTAAAGAAGATTTTTAGCTGAAACATGGTCCTTGGTAATTGAAATAATGCAAGTTAGCAGCTACCATCACAAAAAAGCACATACAGGCAACACAGCCTGTTGTAAGCCCAGTGCTGTATGGACACCACAGTCAGCGTAGCGTGATGTGTTTACAGGATTCATTTACCACATGACAGATGTGGCTCAGTTACTCATGACAGGTTGTAAACCTGTAAATACACGTTTTAAACAAAGACCTGGTTTTAAGTTGCAGTGAGACCCATTTGTATCAATTCAGAAAAACATATTTGCATGGTTTCCAGGAAAATCAAGCTATTATATATTATCACTGCATAAAAATATATTTCTAAGCACCAACAAAGGAGGATCATGTCTCTGTATTAATTAATTGTGTGTCTGTTGATAAAGAGTATCTAGGAGTTCATATTCAAAAGTAGAAAGAATGAATCATGTTTATCATCACTCGTCTTGACACACGGAGCGTCTCACGTGAACGCGGATGAGCATTAATGAAGCTGCCCTGCAAACAGATCCTATTGTTCCACAGGTTTAGTGTTTGCTGAAACCAGATCGGTCCATGTGAGCGGTGGACGTCACCCTACTAAAACAACAAAGCAACTGCTCTCTCTGGACTCTGTCACACCGTCCAATCCCCCTGTAGCATCCGCGTCTATGTTCTCTTCCAATGGATAAGAGCGTCATCAAATTCAACCACTGTGACAAGGACATCTACTGTTTTTTCGTCCCGGAGCAGTGTCCTGAATGTGGAGTTAGTTTCAGTGGGAAGCGACTGGAGGAGGCGCCGGTCAGCATACCGAACCCCTTCAGCAACGGACACAAAGTCCCGTGTGCTTTTCTAGTCGCGTCAACACAAGACAATGTGCTCAGGTACCATTAGAAATGCTGCTAGATCTTACTTAAGTTCATGTTCCTTCTAAAGAAGAAAATATCCTCATACAATGATTAAACTCAAATGTTCCTTGGACGGAGGTGACATGTTCGTGGTTTTTGCAGGGACTTTGATGGCCGTTCTGATCTACACACAGGAATCACCAACACAAACGGTATGTTCAGTGAAGGAAACAAGATATGAAAACAGCTTTTGTAGGAAATACGAGTCACCTTACGATTTACAGTAAAAAGGTGTTTCCAGAAGTTCCTGTAGTTGATATTTTATTTAAACAGTTGGTATGCCATTCTGTAATGCATGAAACTGTCACTTTATATTAAAGGGAGATTATTGTACCCACGGTTTTCTCTCTTCTTTTTTTTAACCGTAAATTTAAGAGTTTTGTTTCTGCATGTATTCCATTAGTTTTTATAATTAACTAAAACTGAAACTAAACTTTACTCAAAAGAAAAATTAATAAAACGTTATC
Organism: Labeo rohita; assembly: GCF_022985175.1. Lineage (NCBI taxonomy): Eukaryota > Metazoa > Chordata > Actinopteri > Cypriniformes > Cyprinidae > Labeo > Labeo rohita. The sequence goes on along the minus strand of NC_066879.1, from coordinate 11,778,329 downwards.
TGAAAGAAATAAAAAGCTTATTATTTTAGCTAGTTAAAAGGTAACATTTTAATTTTGTTTAACTTGATGTACTAAAACATCTTAAACTTAAATAGACCTTTAATTTAAAAAAACAGTAAAATTAAAATAGATAATATAAAAAATATTCAAAATACTAATAAAAACTGTAAAAGCTTCATTATACTAAAAACACTGCTTATAATTGAAATGTAAATGTTATAACAGTCCAACTATAATATTAATGCTATTGCACAGTAACATTCGCATTTTAAATTGCAGAATTTGACCTGCATAATTATATGTGAAGTAAATCAAAGATCACCAATGTGCTACTTTTTGTCAGTTAAATACATGAATGCCATGTCTTCCGTTTATTATGAAGGAATAGTCTACAATTACACAAAGACTGGTGTTCACAGAGACAATCAGGGATGGGAACGCTGTATCTGCATCCCGCTGGTTCAGCCCGACATGTTCAGTCTGATGAGCCAGTGGGATCAGTATCTGGAGAAGTTCTCCTCCGCTCAGATGTGGGACCCATCATGGCAAAGGTGAGTCAGTACATCCACTAAAATGAAGACACTGAGCAAGAATAAAGAAAAATGGCATTCAGATGTTTTAAGTGTCCAAATGTTCTTTTTCAGCTTTAATGAGGAAAGCCACAACTGCTACAGCTACTCGCTGATGTTCATCAACTGTGTTCTAGCCACGCAGTCAAAGCGAGCCCTGAGTAAAGATGAATTCACACGCTTGTTTGTGCTTCCTCGGATCAAAAGAGCTTCCAAGTACATGTTGTTGTGTCGTGAGATTTCCCAAAACCACTTCTACATCGTCGACAGTCCGCGTAGAAACTCACTTGAGGAGGACGAGGACAGCAAGAACACATGAGCATAATTAAGACCCACCTATTGTGACTTTTCTGTATCATCACAGCACGATAACACTGATTTACTGTTATTTCATCAACTATGTATCTTGTATCAAGGTGATATTTGAATGAATGCCTAAATGTGCCTTTTAATCTGTACTGTTATGAACTGAAATGCCACTTTTGTAAAGCTTCTTTAAAAACCTGTTTCCAGGAAACACTTTACAGCACTCTTGGACTTGTGTCTGAACATTGTTTAAACACAACCTCTGAATATTACTAAAGAAAAATAAATAGCAGCTTAATATTTTGAAGCAAAATAAACATGGAAAAAGGAATGTTAGATTTCCTCCTGTTCAGTTCGCTCTCTTGAGGAGACCCATCTGCTCACGATGACTTCCTGCAACATAAAATACTATTATAGCTCCAGACATGTTAAGAAAACTCTCAAAACAAACTTTGGTGTGCTGTCGTACCTGTACAGTAAATTGTTTCAGACACTCTGGAGAGGACAGCATGTCTTCTGTCATGTCTGATGGAGTGATGACGTAGCAGAACATCAGTTCCTGTACAGCAAACACATCCAGTTTCATCCCATTAGAGAGGACGACACTATACTTCTACTCTATTTCACTAAACATTCATTTTTCACTTGTTAAACTTTCACAAAATTTTACCACTAATATGGTCCAAAATAGGGCCTATTACTCTTGTTACATATACACATGTACCCCTAAAAAGTTTGGGAACCCTTCGTTCTTAATACCGTGTGTGGTTACCTCAATGATCTATGACTGTTTTTTAAACTGAGCACTGTTCTTCAGAAAAATCCTCCAGGTCCTGCAGATTCTTTGGTTTTTCAGCATCTTTTGCAAGTCTGAACCCTTTCCAGCAGTGACTGTATGATTCTGAGATCCATATTTTCACACTAAGGACAACTGAGGGAATCAAAAAGGTTTAAACATTCACTGATGCTCCAGAAGGAAACATGATGCATTAAGAGCTGGGGGGTGAAAACATTTGAATAGGATGAAGATGTCCAAATGTTTCTCATTTTGTTGAAATATAATTTTTTTCCCCATTTGCCCTTCGGAAGCAACAGAAGATACTTGCATATACTTGCAAGACAAATTACATACCTCCACCCCTCGGTTCTTAATGCATCATGTTTCCTTCTGGAACATCAGCGAATGTTTGAACCTTTTTTAATAGTTATGTTTGAGTCCCTCAGTTGTCTTCAGTGGATCTCAAAATCATAGGAAAGGGTTCAAATATGCAAAAGATATGCAAATATGCAAAAGATGCTGGAAAACCAAAGAATCTGCAGGACCAGAAGGATTTTTCTGAAGAACAGTGTTCAGTTTAACTGTTCAGAATAAAAAACAGGGAACTCATGAACAACCATCACAAAACAAAACAAAAAAAGCAGTCGTAGATCATCCAGATAACCACACACAGTACTAAGAACCAAGGGCTGCCAAGCTTTTGAAGGGGGTTATTTCAACATTTTCAGCTTTTTTTTGTCTTGTGGAGTATATGTAAACATCTGTTATGTAAAATATCTTACTTGGGACAGTACATTTTCACAGATTCTGCAGGGGGTTCCCAAACTTTCGCATGCCACTGTGTGTATATATACACACCCTGACAAAAGTCTTGTCGCCTATCCAAGCTGTAGGAACAACAAATAATAACTTGACTTCTAGTTGATCATTTGGAATCAGAAGTGGCTTATATGAAAGGCAAAGGCCTCTAGATTACGCTTATTTTACCAAAATAAAATCTTATCATGCCGTGATTTTTAATTATTTAATTAGGACAGAAAGGTCAGACTTTGCTTAGACAAAAAACTTGTCACTTAACAGAAATAACGTACAGTACAGAACATAAAGTCATGGTGCAGTGGAAAAAGAATTAATATTGTGTATGACTACCATGAGCTTGGAGGACTGCATCCATATGTCTCGGCAATGAGTCAAATAACTTATTAATAAAGTCATCTGGAATGGCAAAGAAAGCATCCCAGAGTTCATCAGACAATTATTTGTTGTTCCCACAACTTGGATAGCCGACAAGACTTTTGTCAGGGTGTGTATATATATATATATATATATATATATATATATATATATATATATATATATATATATATATATATACACACACGCACACATATATATATAAATATAAATATAACACACTATAAAAGTATTCTTAATGCATTAATTATGCCTTGTAATGCAACTTATAATGCACTCTATAATCTCATGAATAACTGTACTGACAGTTATAATACATTATAATACATTATAATACAAATAGCCAATTTCAGATCTACAAATATTACAATGCATTTTAACTTTGGTTACAACTGTTCAGGAAAAGATATAATGCAATATAACATCTATTATGAATATCTTTACAATGCATTATAAAGTGCAGTAACTCTACCATTTTGGTGAAAAGTGCCAAAAGAAATTTAGATATGGGTATCAAGTTCCTGTTTTGTTCCTGTTGCTTTCAGGTAGCATAAAGGCAGTGTCACACCTTAGAGACGTTACCAGTGGTTCTGCTGAGAGCAGCAAGCGATTTCCAGCTGAAGGGCCGCAGCGCAGCACCTTTAAAAGACTCATCGCATCTGTCCACCACCACCGAGTAGCTGAGTGCAGAATCACACACACTCACTGAAAACAGCTCAACACACTCACAGAATAACATACTAAAGCAGTACAGTCAACATAAAAACACACTGCATAAACTGGGTTCTGAATGCAATTTCATGTTAATGATGTGTGACTTGTATGTTGCCAAAGATACTCTGAGGGGAAAAAAGGCAAATATATGGTTCATTAAACAAAAAGCAGAGAGTGCTTTTATGTGAACTTCGGGACTGTATCTATGTATTTTCATACATATGACTGATTAAGAACAAACCTTGCATGATAAAACGGTGGTCCTTTTCGGTAGAGCACTAGAAAAGAGAAGAAAGGAGAAAAGAATCAGCAATGGAACAAATGAGAATCTGAGAGCTGAAACAGCAACAAACAAGACGCAATTCTATAGTGCCCTAAAAGAGTCATGTGTCAGCGCTGCAGACGCTCAGAGTCGATAACTCCTGAAGTTCACAGCCAAGTGTCAGTTTCCATGTCGTGTTAATGAGACTGCGGTGCTACGGGTCGGGAATGTGAGGAAAGCAATGCTTAATACACCTGAATAATTCAGCTGTCCACCTCGAATGTTATTGACACTGCTTGGAAAATCTCTCTCACCCGCTGGACTCAGTTAAAGCAGGGTCAGGCTTAAATGTTTCAGAAGGATACGCCATAAACAACAGCGCTCTTAAGAATAATTGGCTGATTCTGTGCCATTACAAACTGGACAAAAAGCCTAAGATTAGATGTGAGTGCATTTAAACTGGTTCTACATGACAACATTATCATACTATTCTTTCGTAAGTGTTTATGGAAGATTACAGAGTAACTTTCCCCATACAGTTTAGTCCTTAGGGTCTGCTGTCATTCACAGCTCTGCTTCAGATGCAAGTATTGATATTCTTTGGCCTTTTTTGAAAAGATTTTAGGAACAAAATGTATGACCTCGGACCTAAATGTAAGTTATTAACTTCAGTCAGACTTTATTTTAGGGTGTCATTTTGTAGGGTTAGTTAGTTGTAATTATTGCATGGGATTCCGAGGGCCTTAAAGGGGTCTTATGTTATTTCATATTTTTTCTTTGTCTTTGGAGTGTTACAAGCTGTTAATACTCATCCATGCCTTCCTGAAACGGCTCATTCAAACATACCCCCACAATTCTACGTCATGGTGTGGAAAGATTTGTGTAATACTGCCCAAATGTATACGCAAACAAAGTAGGCATAACTTTTATTCTTGCTTTATTATTGTTGCAGCCGCCACGTTGTGGAGATGCTGTGTGTTTCGTTGCGAAAGCAAAACTACTTTGTTTGGCCTTCCAAATGAGTACACAACTAGAAATAAGTGGTTAAGTTATATTTACAATACTGTTCCAAAAGAGTACAATGCAAATATTTGAATGTGTGCAGCACATTTTACGGAGGACTGTTTCCTGAACCTGGGAGAGTAGCCTATAATGCCGGCTGTGCACACTATAAAGTGGGACAATTCCTACTTTGAAAAAACTGTCCGCCGCTTCTGACTCACAGCCTGTAAGTACGTTTTCATATTTAAAGAATTTGCTACTGGCTATTCAAATGCGAGTTTTGAGCAATGTAGAGTAGTGCTTGTTTGTCGTTTCTACGATCACAAATGCAGATGCGAATGTGGGGCAACAATAATGTACAGTATGTGGAAAATAATGTGTTTTTAAACCTCAAACCAAGTAAACACACTGCATTACACCAAATACACAAAATAATGTTCTTTTTAGCAATATCATATGACCACTTTAAAATCTTAATTCGTCCTTTCACAAATTGAAGCCTTAAAAAAGGGCTTAGATCAGAGGAGAAACTCTTAAAATATAAAGACACTGCATTAAATGTTGCATGCAATGTTGAAGTGCAAATGAAGACAGTCCAAGTCTTGTTTTCTGAGAACTTGAACACAATGGGAAATGAAAACTTTTTTTCCTTTTGAAGTAAGTTGATTTTTCTGAGCCTGTGGGCAGATATTTGTTCTTGTTTTAATCATAATTTTATTTTTCTAAATTTCTCAGAAAACAAGACTGCTTATGTCCTTTTGCTTCTCAGTTTATCTTAACCTGTTAGATAGATTAAGATATTTGCAATGGAAGACAAGACAAAAATATATTATATATAGGAAGAACAATACCTAGAGTATTTCCATACTCTATTAACAAACCATTAACTACAGCTTTTGCCTTAAACTCCTAATTTGCAGCTCATTAATAGTTAGCAAGGTAGTTGTTAAATTCAGGTATTGGGTAGGATTAGGGATGTAGAATATGGTCATGCAGAATAGGTGCTTTGTAAGTACTAATAAACAGCCAATTTGTTAATAATAGGCATGCTAATAAGCAACCAGTTAGCAGTGAGAATTGTTCTCTATACTAAAGTGTTACCAAGACTCTAAAAACTCATAAAACATTAACCAACTTCTTTTTCTTAATGCATCTTGATTTAATACGATTTAAATATATTATATAGGATGAACATCACTTAAATAAGATCATTCAGATCAGAGGGTACAGTAAAAGATATTTCCATACTCTATAATCTTTTTTTTTTTTTTAATTAAAAACGTAATGTATACCTGCTGGAAGATTTTCAAATTGTTGCTAATTCAAGGCATGTGTGTCCACAGATTTTCTTTACTTGGTCTTAAAGTCTTAAATTGACCTTCATAAAACATGCATTATATTTATCATTTACTTAAAGGGAACCCTGGGTATTTTGACAAGTATGGCTTAATATGTCTCTGAAATATGTAGTAGAAAACCCATGAAAATGTACATTATTTTAAAAAATCCACATCATTTTATACATATTTTGGAATATGGAGGGGCGCCATTATTTCAAGGACGTGAAATGGTTGTGCTACTGAGCTACTGGTGCTACCTGTTGCTATGTTTACTGTAAAACAATTTAGAACATACAACTCTGGAAAAAAAAAAAAAATTACTGATACGATCACCACAGCTATGTAAGAGTAGGCTTAAACCAATGTCGTACCATCGATTTTCCGCATAAGAAGTCTAAACACCCTGGATATATATAGAGTGAAATCTGCACTGAGAAACTCCTCCTTAATGACAAGTGTCAGCATGTTTACATCCTGCAAGGATTGCATCCAGTGTTTCTTGTCTCTGACGTTTGTAAGCTTTTTCAGTAGCTGGTGTCTACTAAAAGCCTCCGAGGCATTAGGGCTAACAAAGACAGAACAAAGACGCAGGTCTTTAGGAAGTTTTATTCGTTAACAGACATCTTCCCATTCTTTCACTAGGAAAAGCTGTGAAGACTTGCATCATTTCTTTTGTTGCCCTTCGACTGAAAATTACAACCAAAAGCCGCACATTGTGGCACTGTATCAGTATTTTATTTTCCGAGTTGTGTTGCAATAAAAATAGCAACAGATAGTGCCAGTAGCTCGCTGAGCGCAGCCATTTCACGTCATTGAAATAATGGCACCCCCACAGTCCAAAATATGTATTAAACGATGTGGATTTTTTTAAATAAGTAAGTCTTTTATGGGTTTTCTGTTACATATTTCAATAAGAGATATTGTTTACATTATATTAAGTCAGAGTATAAGTCAGAGTTTAGCTCCAACTTGCCTCAACGCACCTGCTGGGAAGTTTCTAGTATGCCTTGTGAGAGTTTGATTAGCTGGTTCAGGTGTGTCTAATTGGGGTTGGAGCTAAACTCTGTAGGACACCGGCCCTCCAGGACCAAGTTTGGGCACCGCTGTATTAAGCCATGCCATTAAAACCCCTAAAGCTTGCAACAATTATTGCTTTGAAAATAAAAAGTTTGATGCAGTTCAGGTTTTCAGTTGAGATTTTGTAATAAATATTGTAATATCCTTACTTAAGTCAGTTCCGTATTTTATTCCAGACTTTGGCACCCAGCCTTTACTGCGGAAATAGTGATAGGCTGCGTAGGAGCTTGAGAAGTTGGGCTGCAGTGAACGAAACATCGTCCAAACCTGAGCCACTGACAGAGCTTCCTACAGTAAACACAACCAGACAGACCTTTACAATTAAGAAATTACACCTTTAAATGATATATAACAGCAGACTAACTTTGGCCGCACACAAAAAAGTGTGTAAAAACTCACCCCGCTGTAATAAACTGACAAGCATCCAAGAGCATACACCAGAAAAAACGCCTGAAATATAAAGACAAGCAGCTGGTTAGGAGACAAATGACTGTGCCGCCCACCCTGCATTGTTTCTTAACTGATTTGCTTGCTTGCTAACAAGTTCATGTTGGGATGTGTCCTAAATCACACCGGCTTTAGTTCAAACTGATGATAGCAATCACACAGGGGGATGTCAGAGAAAGGTAAAGCATACAATCGGATGATAAATAATCAATTATACAATATCACACATTCCTTAAAACACTCGCTTTGACTGTTTCATTAGACTCTAGGGTCTACTTTTATGGAGAATGATGGGATAGGATTATATTAATGAGAGGGAGCGGTAGTTTCAGTAGGCTGCTGTTGAGGGAGGTTGAGTTAACAGAATCGAGCAGATAAGATATTCACAGCTCCACTTGTGTTGTTTGGTTTGGCTCTGGGCAGTGAAATCTCTCAACTATATCCAGCTGTAACAATAAAAGCCCTATGAAAATATTATATACCCTATTTAACTCAACCCTGACAGATACAAACCAGAGGCACTAGACCACAGTGAACAAATTGTAGCAATATCCAGTATGTTGACAGAAAGTATTTCTGATGTAATGCATCATACAGAGCTATGTATCAGCTTGAACCTTAAGGCTGGTGCTGAAGAGTCACTTACTTCTTCATAACTGAGTTGCAGGTACTCCATCATGGTGAAAGGGTTTATTCTGCACACCAACTTGCCCCGCTGCTCCTAACATAGGAAAGAGTCCATTACTAACAGGTTAATTCATTCACTCATTCAAAAACTTTGTCTAATACAAAAGTGTCTTCTAAAACAGTTTAAGACAAAGCATTTATCTATATCAGAAACATGTGCATGCAGGCCCTTACCAATACTTTTTGACCAAAAGGTATTTCCATGACTTTTCCAGCTGTTTATTACACTGGATGGTACTGGATTAGGACTTTTTAAGTCTTTTTACAGAGATTGTGCTCTCCAACAACCATTTTCTCATGTTCTACATCGCTGCAAAAGTATCGACCCTGTTTTATTCCAAAGTGAACATGCAAAGAAGGTGAAACGCCCTTTACCAAAAACAGCGATGTAGGGCGATTCTGAAGTCGGAGGAGAAAATGAGATGAAATGAGACTTTTTCAACCTACCCTAACTGTATTGACCTGTATTACACAGAGTACGCGTGCGCATCGCAGAGCTAGACAAGACGAGCGTTTGAGGTTAAAAAATATATAATTTTTTTTTTTTTCCTAAAATTACCAATCGGACGTTCAAACTCGCGGGCACCATTGAAGTCCACTATATGGACATAATTCCTAATAATTCCCTTTACGACTGAAGAAAGAAAGTCATGAACATCTTGGATGACAGCGGGGCGAGTACATTATTTGTACATTTTTGTTCTGGAAGTGAACTAATCCTTTAAGATCTGTGCAGTGGTGGAAATGGACAAGATTCACCAGGGGGACCCTAGTTCAGGACATATTTTATATTTTTAAACCACAGATGCAGAAAATCCCACTATTTTATGTATGAAACGTGCTTGAAGTTTGGAGGTTATTATGAGGATAAAAGATGGAAGTCCTCTAAATTGTAAGTAGAATAAGGGTGAGTAATTAATGACAGAATTTTCATTTTTGAGTGAACTGTCCTTTTAAGAGCCTGAGTTTAAGAGGATTGCTTAAAGAAGGGTGAAAAATCATTGCAGTGCTTGTAAATGATCTTTTTCTTCTCCACAATTCCTGTATTCAACTCAATACTGCTTAACATTCAAACTGTTTGTTACATTAATTCAGTCTAAGATGTGCTAATTTTAACTTTTTACTTCCAAGTTTTCACTAGCCATTTTTGTTGCATACATTTTGGTGTGTCACAACCACTTTCCAACACCATTTTGTGCATATCACAAATTGTCTCTCTCTCATATCCCAGATATCTCCAAAACTTGTGCAAAATGGAGAGTAATGGGAGAACTGAAACTGGTCAGCTTATTGCTTAATAATTTCACAAATTATTAAGAGATTTCATATAATTTGACTTGGTAGTTTTAACACATATAGTCACACGTGTAATTGACCTCAAAATTATTTGCGTTAAATCCCTTTTTCCTGACAAAAAAAGTGTTTCCTAACTAGTTTCTGGTGACATTTAAAGTTTTTTTTTTTTAGCAAAATGCACTGTGAAAGTGACATTTTGGTATGTCTCTCTCTCTCTCTCTCTATATATATATATAGAGAGAGAGAGAGAGAGAGAGAGAGAGAGAGATTTTTTTTTTTTTTTTTTTGGTACTACACCAAAACTCACGTGACTAATTGTTTTAAGCATGATATCATTATGCAAATCATTTTATTTGCTTTGTTCGCATTGGCATTTCATTTTAAGAATAAACTGGTATTATTTACGGCTGAGACGTTATCCTTGGAAAAGTTTTCACTGTCGTCATCTTCAGAATCCTCCATCAGAACATATTCGTAAGCTTCTGACGGGTCAGCGTTGGCCACACTGCACTCTGAACTCATCAGCTGGTCCTCATCAGGTCTGCAGCCACAGTGAGTGAGCCAGTCATCATGTCTTTTGCACTTCACATTGGCTTTTAAAAGCTCGGGTTCCTGAGGATAGATTTCAGCCAGAGGATCATAAAGTGGGTTTCCTTGACGCTGAGGCCTTGCGGTATTTGTTTGGTCCAGACTGTCATTTTCAAGGTTTGAAACTGTGTCACATGACACATCATCCATTGATTGGTCCACCAATGACCCATCAAAGCTTTTGGCCTTAGGTTTTCGTCCATGTTCTTTCTCAATATCAAACTCCACTGGTTTTGTGAGTGTCTCCAATGCACGACTGACAGACTCTTCCTCCAATCCTTGCATCAAAAGAGCCGCACGTGCCCAGCTGAGGCGTTTTTGGTATCTGGTAGAAATTAAATCAACCACATAAATGAATTATGCACATGCATACATATAAAGGTACACACTTAGAGTGCTCTGAAAGTGGTCAGAGATCTTACTCTGATGAGGAGATCACAGGTAGACATCTGTCTCCAATGTCTAAAACAAATGAAAGAGTCATGCTCATGTAAAAAAGTTTAGATGTTACCCTTTCATTAAATGTTAGAAACCAAAGAAATTAATGCTTCCAACAATCATAAGAGTGTTGTCAATACCTACATTTCCATTGTTGAGAGATCATGTGCTCAGGTCTGGATCTAGAGAACACTCCTTTACCAAAGTAACCCTTCAAAAACAAACAAACAAAAACATTACATTTTGAGAACTGAACTGTGTTAAAATATCTGATTTACCATAGTACAACTCCAGTATCATGCCCAAAACACTGCACGCCTCACCCTCTCATATATAAGTTGTATGTGAGCAGGATTTGTGACTATCACATGATGACTGATGATTTCTGCTCTGTAGATGATGGGCTCTTCATCCTCTACGCTCAGTGAGATGGGGAGTGGAGCTTCAAAGGACTCATAAACCTTCGCCCGCCGTTTAGGGGCTTGAAACACGGCTTCCATCATGGAGGACAGGTCAGTCAAATCCTATACACAACATCACGCAGCTTTCCGCTGTCTATCACACGTTTTTTTTCGTTAACGTACAAGTTTCTAGCGGTAATTCAACTAAAGGCATGTGAGCTGTGGTGTTGCGGTAAATATCGTCCGTGGAGCTTCTAGAAACATTCTCGTTAGTTCCGAACTTTCTTGTATAGAGAATAATCGTTTGCTATGAAATAATACATAATTAATTTAAATAATATCAAATAATCTAATTACATAATCGATATTTATCATAAACACAAAGTTAAATGTTACAAATTTATGTTCACATACATTCAAATTGTAATTTGTTTCAAGGGCCAGTAGAGAGCAATATTTCCCCAAAAAAACGGTGTGAGAGACGAATTTACCTAGGTTTTCGTCCACATAATTATTTTTTATGTAAAATGAAGGCATTTAGCAAGGCAGTCTTAACCAGGAAATAAATATAATTACATATGCAATACATCGTCAGCTAAAAAACAAAACAAAAAACAAACAAACAAACAAACAAAAAAGTACCAAAAACTACCCTACACCTACGCAGTTCCGTGGTAACAAGTGAATACTGTAGTTTATGAATTGCAATCATTTAGTTCCATGGTATAATAAAATAAAATGGTATTGCTGACCGATGCCATTACATCTCCACACTAGTTTTTGTAATGTCAATCTGCATACATTGGTGTAGGCCCATATATGCCACACCTACACACACACACATACTGGTTTCCATTTTTTTTTTCTTTTGTGGGGACATTCCATAGACGTAATGGTTTTTATACTATGCAAACTGTATTTTCTATATTTTCTATCTCCTTGCCCTAACCCTACACCTAAACCTGCCCCTTACACAAAACAGTCTGTTATTTTAGATTTCTAAAACACTTCATTCTATATGATTAATAAGCTGTTTTCCTCATGGGGACAAAAAATGTCCCCACAAGGTCAAAATTTATTGGTATATAAATTTATATACTATACTTGTGGGGACAATTGGTCCACATAATGTAGAGAATACCAGGTACACACACACACACACACGTTTACACATACATGTATTTAGTTAACTTGGGAATTAAACCCTGCTTTCATCCATGTTCTGGCGCACACCTCAAAGCAATGACAGAAACGCTTTATTTGCTTTGTTTGCCTTGCTTTTTCTGTAAGAATGAAAGACATGTGAGTGACACTGCTGTGCATTTCTGAGTACTGGACGTGGGTGGAGATGAGACTGGCTGGAATAGTTAGGCCGGCTTACACAACCTCAGCATTCAGCCTGGTGCTTTACTAATCGTGAACTTTAAAAATTCCACTCATGATCTTTTGTTAAAAAGCCCAGGTGCCACTCCTGTACATTATTCTGAGTGTAACACACATTTTCTTTGCTAAACGGGGTTGTTCCATAGAGACTAATTATACATATATAGACTTACCCGAAAAGTAAATGTAGGTCAGTATAAGTATCTACAATAGGGAGGTTTTGTCAGATTTTGCCAACATCCAGGGACAGATTAGACCTTAAACTTTAGGTAGCTGAATCCTAAACACACATTAACTGCTGTTCAAAATTTTTGTGGTGTTTAGCAAGAATGTCTTTTCTGTGGTAATCGAATGATGCTGTAGGCTATGTAAAATGTACAAATCAGAAATACTGAGATGAGAGGAAGCTATGGCTGTTTTATGACTAACCTATTTTATGTATTTGTGATGTGATAAGATATTAAGGTATGATTTCTGCTGTTGTGGAACATGGAACTGTTGTGTGAACATAAGCTAACCCAGCTAGCACAGATACAACATTTCCTGATGAAAAAACAATAGAAACCATCACAGATTTTGTCATTGTTTTACAGGTTATAATTGCAATTGTACTGTTTTAATGGAAACTGTAATGGGGCCTAACGGTCTCTACTGGTAATTGGTTGCCTTCTATTGGTGGCTTGTTAAATCCATTCCAATAATGGAATATGTCTCAGAACACACTACAATGTGGTTTTAATGGTTAAAAGTTGATGGCTTGTAATATTTGTAATGGCGTCTGTAGTGGAAACCATTAGAATTTCTGTGACGGTTTCTTTCTTTCTTCTTTTTTTTTTTTTTTTTCCAAGCAGGGTAACTTTGGCTAACATTCTGGCAAGGTTTTCTCATTAACAGAATATTCATTCAAAGTTATCTGGTCTTTAATAATGTACTCAAAATGTTAGCTCAAAAACATAATTTATATATTTCTAAAACATTTTGGTTTGACTAATTAAAAAAATGTTTCTATTTGTTTCAGAATTTTTAGAATAGGTTCAAAAGTAACATTCCTACAGAATAATGTCTGCAAAATGCTAAAATGTAACTTAAAAAAAAAAAAAATACTAGGGCTGTCAAATGATTAATCGCATACAAAATAAAAGTTTGAGTTTGCCTAATATATGCGTGTGCTGTGTAATTATTATGTATATATAAATACACACAAATTATTGTATATATTTAAAAGAATATAAAATATTTTGTATAAAATATTTTATATATAATATAAATTTGATAAAAATGATAATAAATACATATACTTGTAAATATTTTTTAAGTATATACATAAGTATATATAATAATTACACACAGTACACATACATATATTAGGCAAACGTAAACTTTTAAACACCCCCCAAAAAAAAAAAAAAAAAAAAAAAACTTTTTTTGAAGATTTAGAGAACATTTTCATAACTTAATTTGAACATTAGCAAACCGTTCTTACAATGCATTTTTGTTAGCTGGGAATGCTTTAATTGTAAGGTTGCCAATTTTGACATTGTGAACCGAAAACAAAACAAAAACCTTCATCCAACCACATTAACAACTCAACTCTCTCTCTGTGCAAAAAGTTTTGTCAGGCAGCATTGTTTGCACATTGCTATTGTTTTCTGTAAGCAGGTGTATTCCTTCACACGGCTGTAATGCGTCTCTTCCCGTATTTAAACACGGGGAACAGATTCAAGCTGCCTTGTATGATACTCCACAAACACACAAGGCCGTTTCCCCAAACTCACTGCTATCTTTGGCTGCATTCCTTCAAAGATTTTTAAAGCAGCAAAATGTATTTTCTGAAATGACTTGGCATTGTCCATGAAGTGTCTTGGCAGGATGAAGTCTCTGGAGGACTGATAGTAACAAAGTAAAGGATATGCTGACACAGCACAAAAACACATTTAATCATCATCATCAAAACAGACAGCAGGCCATGTTCCAGAACAGAGCAGTGTTTGAGCGCTACAGCGGACGCTCCGCTTCGACTGTCCATTCCCATCCTGGCCTCAGGAGAAAACAAGCTTATTAAATACCACTGAGGCAAAACTATGTAAAACTTTCCCATAATGCTAAAATGACAAGCTGATAATGATAATAATAATTTAGTCATAAATCAGTTCTGTGTTGTGAAATTTTCATACATGTTAATGGTGTTTCCACTTAATATAAAAAAAGTAGTTTTGGTTTATTTGTTTGTTTGTTTTGGCCTGGAGTTGAGTTTACAAAGACCAAAAATATTTGTTGTTGGCAGTGGATAAGGGTTATAGATTTCTTTATATGTCTGGTAAGTGATGACATTTTGTTTGAAGTCAGTATGACAGGGATACTTACACTGTTCTGATTTATATCTAGTTATTTCTCTTTTTCCACAAAATATTATTAAATGAGAGAATTACACATGCACAAACTGTTTACTTGGTAACACTTTATAATAAGGTTCTATTTGTTAACTACATTAGTTAATATGAACTAAAAATTAAAGTACTTCTAAAGCATTTATTAATCTTAGTGAATGTAAATTTCAAATTAAAAGTTGTAGCTGCTTATATTTAATGGACCTGAGGTGACATGAACGGCAATGAACAGGTGTATTTTTAGTAGCTAACATGAATAAAGATAAAAAAAAAAATGTATTGCTTATTAATCTTAGCTAATGCATTAATGTTAACTAATAAGATCTTCTACTGAAGTGTTACCATTTATATTTAAAACATTGATTTTTAATGTCATGTGTGCATTAAAAAAAACTATAGGCAAAGACATTTTGTGCAACTTCTTACCTTAAAAATAAATAATTCATGCAAATAAATCCATATTTTTAGCGTATAGATGAAAAAATGACAAATTTGGATTGAAATACGCTCAGTCAAAAGTTTTTGAACAGTAAGATTTTTAGTGTTTTTTTAAAGTCTGTTCTGCTCACTCTGCAAAAACAGTAAAATGTTGAAATATTTTTACTATTTAAAAGAACTGTTTGAATATAAGAACTCTGTTTGAATATATTTTAAATTGTAATTCATTCCTGTGATTTCAAAGCTGAATTTTTAGCATCATCACTCCAGTCACATGATCCTTCAGAAATGAATAGAAAGTTCAGAAGAACGGCATTTATATGAAACATTGTAAATGTCTTTATCATCACTTTTGATCAATTTAAAGCATCCTTGATAAATAAAAGTATTCATTTCTATAATTTCTCTCACACTGACTTCAAGGTTTTGAATGGTATAGTGTATAATGTTACAAAAGCTTTTTATTTCAGATAAATGCTGATCTTTGGATCATTCTATTCATCAAAGAATCCTGAAAATGTACTCAACTGTTTTAAATATTGATAATAATAATAATAATAATAATGCTTGATCAGCAAATCAGCATATTAGAATGATTTCTGAAGGATCCTGTTTCTGAAGACTGGAGTAATGATGCTGAAAATTGAGCTTTAATCATAGGAATAAATTACATTTTAAAATATATTCAAATAGAAAACAGCTATTTTAAATAGTAAAAATATTTCAGAATTTTACTGTTTTGGATGTACTTTGGATCAAATAAATGCAGGCTTGGTGAGCAGAAGAAACACTAAAAATCTTACTGTTCAAAAACTTTTGACTGGTAGTGTAAGTTGCATTAGGTTATAGTTTGAAACAAAGCCAGTCACATTAAACTTGCTGGTTTTCTTCTAAAATGTTCTAAAAGAGTAGATTGTGAAAGACATTATGGGCACATCAATCAGCAGAAACTAATGCCAGTCTTCCCCTTCCATGAGCCCCTGGAAAACAGCATCAAATCAAACATCTTTTAGTATTCAAGCGCCTTCAGTTTTCACTGAGGTATAACTAAAACTGTATTCGATCAAAAGGAAGAAATATTCCTGTCCTGTCCAGCTGGAAATGATATTTTGTCAAAGGAGATATGCATCTACTGCGGGGTGCAGTGAAGTTCACATTTTGCAATCACAACAGGGTGTGCTCAGAGACACACACGCAATAAAAGCATGATGTAATGACTCAAAGTAGCTTTGCGTGTTATGGAGCTGCACGCAACCTGTCTGCTCAAGATTTCAATAGGAAGACATTAATTAAAACACACACACACACACTGCAAGCGCGTGTAGGCGGCCACAGAATAAGGTGTGTGAGCGTATCGCATGTCAGTCAAAAGCATAAGCATAAAAAAACTACAAAGTTAAACCAGACGTTAATATAGTTTGAAAATATTTATTTACATATTCAAACACAATTGACATTAAACGGCTTATATGTCATTTAAAATTTATGAAAGACACTCCCTTTTAAAATCTTGTTTTTCTTTTATTTACATACATTTTGTGAATTAAAGTACAAAAATTAAGGCTTTAGAATGATTTGAAAACACATCCTGACTGACAAAGCAAAAAAAAGTCCATTGAAGTTAACAAAAAGTTCATATATTTAAAACGCAACATATTAAAGTTCAAAATTTGAGGCAGAAAGAGCAGAAGTTTGGAAAATAATCGAAGTGTTGTATTTGCTTGATGTATAAGCAAAATAAAGTAAAGGAAATTGTCACCTGTGACAAATGTCAGTGGTTAAAATGAAACTGCACGCTCACATCAGATTCACCTTTCATATATTTCGTGCATAGTTTGAGACAGACGGCAGCTCTTTGGTACATCTGATGATAGTGGTGTGCGTTCAGTTTTCACTTCTCCGTCCAAGACAAGTAACTTCTATTGTAGCCCTATACATGGACAAATGCTGGAGACATATATGTGGCACTCAAGATTTTTTAAATGTGAACTTTGTTACTGCTATTTGAAACTTTTTGATAATGGCCAAAAATTAAACATTTTAAAACCAAAAGTCCAAAAGTCTGAAACCACTAGTTCCTGCTTCTAATTAATTCATATTATCTCATAATTAAATAAATTTAAATATAAACTCAATTTAAATATAAAATAATGACAGTCACTTTTTTGCTTACATTGCTCTTTGGTGCATGTAAAGTATGATTTAACCTAACCTTTTATAGTTCAATTTATGAAAAAAGTGCCTCATTTTTTCCTTATTTTTATTTCCAGGTCTACATAAAAATCACTAACTTGCAATGTGGTCTCAGACTTTTGCACACCACTGTATTTGTGTAATTTTTACAAATTAAATATGGAGTGTCACTTTTATGTCCACGGCTTTATCTGTAAGGCCTATTAATGCAAGTACATGAGTGCAGTTTAAAAATCAGCTGGTAAAATATTTTCACAGTGGTACAGCCCTCTTTAACCAGCGTTGTTGCATTGGGCACTGACACTCTTTGTCTTGAAAGCCAGAAACGAATCACTAAGTGGTTGCTGTGAAACATGCAACACCCTGTTCTAGTTTCTCTGCTGACAAAGTTTTTTTTTTTTTTTTACAGTGCAAAAAACATCACCGAATACATCAGAGCAGTAAACCAAACAAACTCAGAATCACTACAGTGTGCATCTAGTACAAGTCCCTCATGATCTCCTGCAGAAGCGGGTGTAAGCACCAGTCCACCTCTGTCTCTTTCAGCAGCTGGATCAGCTGAACGTGGTCGGTCACTAGCTGCCGCAGATCAGTCATCTTCTGAAGAACTTTGGCGAACAGTTGGAGAGAGTCTGGGTGGTTCATCTTCAGCTGCAGCTCTAGAGAATGAAGAACCGTCTCCTGAAGATCTTCAATGGGCTTGACGTTCAGCAGTCCTGGTCGATCTACCAGAGGAAAAAAGATTGGAGGATGGAGAAGATTATCAGTCTGTCTGTTTTGAGACAGTGGTTCACTGAACCATGAATTACAGTAGACCAAAAATTTGTTTCTGCAGATTGTTCAGGTAAATCTCACATGGAATTTCAGAGTTTCCAGTCATATTTTGCCACAAAAAAACAAAAACAAAACAAAAACAAACAAACAAAAAAAATCAATAATAATATTGTTAATAATCTAAATAAATAATAAAAAAAATATGATGATAATCATTGATGATAACTTCCCAAATTCTCATTACTGTGATGAAAAAAATTGTGAAAAGTAAAAATATTATAAATAAATAATAAAGTACATCATAAAAATAATCCCAATGATTTTTTTTTTTAGAATCACCATCATTTAAATGCAGTTCAAAAATGAACACAATGTACATTTTAATTTTTTTTTTAATTATAGTCTTTAAATCTAAGAATTTTCTTAAATGAAAATATTATTTTTAATATTACTTTTAATACAAATAATGTCAAATCTTAATTTAAAATAAATGATTATTATTTTAATTTCTGTTGCCGGTTTTTGAGATTGATTTGTTCTCTGAGTTTTACAGACATGTTTTTATTGAGTAGTCAGTTCAGTATAGAAAAAAATACAATTCATTAGATTAGATTTTGGCCTTCCCCCCCATTTTCCAGTCATATTTTGCCACAAATTAAAAAAAAAAATTAATAAAAAAAAAATAAAATAAATAATAATAATATTGATAATCATGATGATAACTACCCCCTTTCCAAATTCTCATTACTGTGATTAAAAACATCACATTAAAAACAGTAATAAATTAAAAAAAAAAAAAAAAATCTCATTATTTAAATAAGGTAAATCATAAAAATTATCCCAAAGATTTTATTTTTAATAATTACCGTCAATTAAATTCAGTCTAAATTTTACTTTACAAATGCTGTCTATAATTTAACGAATTTTCAAATAATTAAGTTAAATTAATATATTATTATTATTTTTACTTTTCTTAGTTTTAGTAAACTTAGTTTTTGAGAATGACCTGTTCTCTGAGTTTCTTTTAGAGTCTCGTTTTAGTTTCTTAAGTTAATTTTCACAAAATACTTTATTGACTGTTTAAATCATTTTAATAAGGCATTTTAATAAATTGTAATGATAACTGCACTGGAGCTTGCAGATCCTTGCGGTTACGAACAAAGTGTGAATTAAACAACCATAGTGATAATGAGCCAAAAATAAGCCTGCTAGTTTGGTTTCATAGAAATTGAGGTATGACGCAATCTTGTGATAGCTCAGATCACAAGAGTCTGGGTTAAGCTCAGTGGAGATGAAATCATGAGTCACTGAGCTTGTGGTCGGACCTGAAGTAAAAATGCAACTGAGGTTAATCTTATCATCTACTTCTCTTTTTGGTTAGACAGAAAAATCAGGGACAGATGAAACTTGACGAGGTTTGGCTTCTCGAAGCAAGACCCACCTCCGCTCAGGATGATGACAGCCAGGAACAGCGCCATGTCGCTGTCGTCCAGCTCCAGCATGTTGAACTTGACGGAGAACTCAAACTTGGGCTCCATCATTTCACAGAAGGGTTTGCGCAAGCTCTTGAGAAACTCACGGGTCATGAAGATCTGGCCATAGGAGATGAGGGTGCCATCTTTGTTCATGAGGGGTGCCATCATGATGATGAGGACTTCGATGACGCCGTACTTAAGGAGCGTCACCTGGTCGTTCAAGTCCAGGTTCACGAAGCCCGGGATGCTCTTGGCGAGTTCGGTGACTTCGCTGACGGCTTCGGCCGAACGCGACTGGCAGCTGTGGAAGAAGCGAAGCTCCACCTCGTGCATGATGCCCATGTCGGATCTCCTGTGTTCCTGCATGGGCATCTGCCGACAGTTGATCATCTGCTCGCCTTCCAACAGAGACTTCATGTCGTGAATAACGAAAGGCTGTGAACAAGAAGAAAGTGTATGTTACGAAATCTTCAATACAAGAGAATCTCACACATAAAAGCTGTTTCCTCTAAGAAACTGGGTCCAGACAAAACCAGATCCAAAACCATATTTTCTACAACTAGTTAAGACCAGATTCACGCCAAGTCCTGAAAATATGAAAGACTACAGACAGACTTAAGTCAGAGTTTGGTCTTGTCTGGACTCGACTGCTTGACTGCTACACTGGCTATAAACATTACAGCATAAATATACCAATGCATATCTTGGCATTGGTTAAATATGAACTTCTCATGTTTCTCTAAAGTGTTGTGGCAGAAAACATACTCTATGTAAACAGTCATGACTCATTAGCTGTTTCTTAGTTCCTACCCAGGCTCACTGGAAATATGTGCCTCTACCAACATTTCTGCAAAACTCAAAACATCCCTATATGTACAAATCACTGCAGTTTCCAGTTGAAATAAACATTTCGTTTAAGAAAGATGAATTTTCACACAGTTCCTTGCTCAATATTATGTTATCTACAGCTTCATATGTATACCATACAAGAACTTTTGTTTGTTTACATAGTTCCATAAAGAACCTTTAACTTCTGAAGAACATTTCTGTTTCTGGCGGAAGAAGGTTCTTCAGATTATAAAAAGGTAAGAAAGAGAAGGTTCTTTAAAGAACCTTTGACTGAATAGTTCTTTGTGGAGTCAAAAATGGTTCCTCTACAGCATCGCTCTGAAGAACCTTTTAAACCACCTTTATTTTTAAGAGTGTGGGTGTGCTCTGTAGTTAACGCGATATGACATCACATTTTAGAGGTGAAGAGCTCCGGTATAAATTCTGTGAAACTACGGTTCGACAAAACAGCTCAGACCTGCATATAAGGAAGTTAAAATAGCACAGCTGCATCTGCAAATGCACTTTTATACACTTTTGAATTTGTTAACACTGTCAGGTAGGTTTAGTGTTGGGCTTGTTGTAGGGCATATGTTATTTTCCAACACGATAAAGCATTTATCTTTTGGCAACACTCCACAGACATTTGAATTCTGAACTCCCGCAATACCTGAGCCATGAATGATACAACAAATGGATCCCAAGACCCAGAATAAACCAAAATTCATTGTATGCCAAAGACAAAATTTTGTCTTTTTGACGGAAAATGTTGGATTACACTTTTACATGTAAGTATTAGGTTAGGTTTGAAAAAGAAACACTTAAAAGCATTTCAATGTTGACTTATTTCCAGTGTTGGGGGTAATGCGTTACAAGTAACGCGAGTTATGTAATCAGATTACTTTTCAAGTAACTAGTAAAGTAACATATTACTTTTTAACCTTTTAATTGTCATCGTCCCCTCAGTAGGACGCTTAAGTTTACTTCACTATATTACAAATAAACCCTAATCTAACCATGACAGACTATATATCGTTGGAAAGGTCTAAGACTCCTTTTGCCAATTTTACCACTGTTTTTTGTTACAAATTATGTAGGAACAGTAATAGATTAATTTATGACAAGAGTGCACTGCAAAAATTTATATCATAATTACATCGTTCTAACCTTTGTCACAAAAAGTCTGTTTCGTTGCCCTTTTCCCTATCACGTTTTAGAAATCATCAGAAATCTGAAATTATTTGAAAGCTAAAAACCTCAAAATTCATCCTCTGAAAGCCATTTTAAAATCAGACATTGCGCTACCATGGAAATGGGACTTCTAAAATCAGCTCTTCTGTCCCCATGTTGAGAGAAATCGGGGGTAAGTGCAGAGGTGTTGTGTGCGCTGTGTAAACATGATGCTTACTGTAGATCTAGACTAAATGTGAACATGCATTTACTGCATGCATCTAATCTGCACAAAACAGATTCAGTATTCCTCAAAAACCTCAGAATATGACACAACAATAAAATGTTAAATAACACAAATATCCTTTCAATAATTAACCAGTTAACCAATATGTTCACTGCTGAACCTGGATGATCAAATTTAATTATACGAATAAGCAAAAATTTGAGAAGCTGTGGGGAGAATCAGTGAAAGTGTAGGTCTTATTTCTTGGTTTCATCTTGAAAAGGTGTTCATTGGAGGGGACCTACCTGTTTAAAAAGCTGTTGTTCAGCATTAGATTATTAGGTTCACAATGAAATTTTATTAATTAAATGCATACGTTTTTTGTAATCTGTCTCTAAATGTCAGTATCTCAGGGATACGTCACCCTTTTAGGGGTGTAAATCAAAAATGTAAAAACATATACAGCAAGTAAAATAAGTATTGAACACGTCACCATTTTTGGTGACATGAAATTGTCTGTTGACATGAAATTTTCACCAGATGTCGATAGCAAAACAAAACAAATAATTTCAGAAATTAAGTTATGTGTAATAAATCCCTTTGTTGGTAATGACAGCTTCAAGACGCCTCCTGTATGGAAAAACTTGTCGCATGCATTGCTCAGGTGTGATTTTGGCCCTTTCTTTTTTCAAATCTTGAAGGTTCTGTGTGCCTCTTCTATGAACTCTGATCTTTAGTTCTAATTTTCTATTGAGTTCAAGTCAGGTGATTGGCTGGGCCATTCTAGCAGCTTTATTTTCTTCTTCTGAAACCAACTGAAAGTTTCCTTGGCTGTGGTTGGGATCATTGTCTTGCTGATGTCCACCCATGTTTCATCTTCATCATCCTGGTACTGTAGGTGTTAGGACTGAACCAGCTAATATTAATTTCCACTGACAAGGGGAAGAATTGCTTTCTAAGTACTGATAGATTTCAGCTGGTGTCTTGGCTTTAGATGCCTTTTTTCACCACCCTTTCTTCATGTGTTCAATACTTTATCCCTGTGCCATTCCGTTTTATTACACGTAACTTAATTTCTGAAATTATTTGTTTTGTTTGCTTTGTACATATGGATTACTTGGGTAGTTACCAACATCTGGTGAAAATTTCAAATCAGTAGCACCTTTAGAAATATATTTACTGAGAAAAGTGGTGACGTGTTCAATACTTATTTTACCTGCTGTATATAGACTCTGTGATATAGTGGCTTGTGTTTTAGAAAATCAAATCTTTTTGTAATCTTGACAAAACACATATCATTG
This sequence comes from Labeo rohita, assembly GCF_022985175.1. Taxonomy (NCBI): domain Eukaryota; kingdom Metazoa; phylum Chordata; class Actinopteri; order Cypriniformes; family Cyprinidae; genus Labeo; species Labeo rohita. The sequence goes on along the minus strand of NC_066879.1, from coordinate 11,755,055 downwards.
GAAAGGTCCGACAGTCAAGGTTCCATATTTGGTAACTGACTGAAAAATTACTGATTTGTGACAGAAAACATCATTAAAACATTTCAACAGAATTTGGGTGTAATCCAGTGATTATTTTTGATATAGTGCCCAAACAAAATCTCACAGGAACCACAATCTTTGTGATATCAACTTAACATTTGGAACATAACTTATGACATATCACTTTGATGTTATTGCAATTTTAGAGTGCAACATATTTTATAAAAAATATATTTTACGTAAAATGTAAAAAATAGTATATTACATTTTCTTTACTGTAATTCCTAACTTCTATAACTTTTTTATACTTTCTTTTTTTTAAATGCTTTCACTGCAGCAATAATAAGAGACCAACCATAGGTCTGTATTCCAAAACATTCAGAAATTACAACCATATTGTAACAAGCATTAATAAACAAGTGTTACGTTTTCAGTGAATTTATACCCCCAAAGGGGCGACTTATCCTGGGGAACACAAACGTTAAAATCAAAAATAACAGTAAAGTTTTGAAAAAAATTCATGAAATTGTATTATTTGAGTCCCAATTAAAAACAAACAAGCACGCCCAGCCCAGATGAAAAAAGTAACACAAAAGTAATGTAACCCAATTAGTTACTTATTTAGGGAGTAACACAATATTCTACTGCATTACTTTCAAAAGTATTTTTCCACAATACTGCTTATGTTTTACTAAGATGCATTTTTTTGTACATTAATGGACCAAGGTGAATATTTACACAGGTTGTGAAAAGAAATCCTCCGTAGTCTAGACTGTCCCATTTGTCTCAGTTCAACTTTTGTGGCCTTCGAAGGATGCAGCCTCAAAAACTGTCAGACTGAAAGCAACGGATATTATAATGTTGTTCCTGAACATGATTTCAAAAAGACTGTTGAACAAAAAGGCCTCCTAGGTATTAGGTAACGATTTTAAACATGTTGCTCCACTTTAAAATCAAGTTAGACAGTAATATGACAGGCCTACCAGTGTCACTGAAAGAATTTATGAGCTCTGGATTGTTGTCTAACCATAATTCCTCTCAGTGTTTACTCGAATTAGAACAGAAAACACATTCTCTGAAATCCCAAGCTGATGTTTCATTTTGTGTCAGCTTCCTTTGAGCTGTCTGAGCGCTCACAAGAGTATACATGCCCCGAATGTGGAACTAATCAAGCATGAATTAATAAGGTTCTGATATATATATATATAGATTTATATCTATACTACTTTTATATTTTTATAGGCCTTTCTTTCTGCAGTCTGTGCCTTTATAAATATTTCTCCTCCAAAGAGAGCAGATGTTTGGTATCACTGGCTGCGTTAGTCAAAACAAGCATCTAATAGCCTTGGTCATATCTCTTGTTAAAGACACGTGATGAAGGCATTGTATGTGTGGTATGTTTGATTTTAACTTATTTCAACTGTAAACAAAACAGGAATGTTTAAAGGGGAGGCAGAGGGCCTTCGTTTTTGACTTTCATTATTGCTAAGTGTATATATTAGAAATAAAATATGAAAATAGGAACATAAGAAATGTGAATTTATTTTTGAAAATGTAAAATGCAGACTTTAAAATAAATGTTTTGTTATCTAAAGTGGTGATATCCATACAATACATGAAATCATTTATTAATTTTAGAAATGTTCTTGAAATAATCTAAGAGTGAAGTTGTTGTGTACAATTTTATGATTTCTTATGGACAGTAATAGATGACATGACGAAAGCATGGCGTGAGATGACAAGTTAACGTTGAAAACCTGAATTTCTGCCTAGGCTACGCTTCAAGTGCACTGCTCTTCATGTTGCCTCTAGACAGCTACTGCTCTATCTGTGATGGTTTTAGGTATCTGCTCGTGTAAAAGTCATCTCATTCGGGCGCTACACATGTAGTGGATGGTTTTATTGCAAAAGAACACATTGAATTCGAGTCAAACTGTTGGTTTACACTCACTGCGTTGTCGCTGGTCTTTCCTGAGAGTATGGCCCTGGCCTTGGCTTTGGTCAGGGGGAAGTACTTCAGATAGGACTCGTAGAGATGTCTAGCCAGAGCTCTGAGATCAGCCGATTCAGGGTGCATGTGGTCCATGTCAGTGGAGAACTCCGCCAAGAGCTTCTCTTTCTCGGCTTGGGGCATTCGACCAAAACGAATGGCTGGGAAAAAAGCAAACAAACAGACAGTTGAAAACCCCCAAATCCCAAATCCATCATGTTTGCAGTCTTTACTAAACGTCTTGGGTCTGTAGGGATATTGTGTGGGAGTTAAAAACGGGGAGTTTGTTTTCAGCATTTTAGTATGTTAGCACAGGTCATTATGACCGTTTCTAACATTCTTCAATGGTTTTATTCTGACGCTAATATAGAAAACTAAACATTTATGCCCTACTTCCTTTTTTATCTAAAACGAGGATTTTTCAAATACATTTCTTTTGACCCAATTAGTATGTGTTTAATTCAGCATGGTTTTATAGATGAAACCACAATACTTACATTTCTATCATGTTGATGAGAAAGCTAAATAAATTCAAGAACAATAAAACGAGCATGTGACAGTGATGTTGTCATAGTACGAGATGGGAAAGTCCAGTAATCTAGACATATCTTTACTTTACTCTATCAGAAACACACCCTCATTCCATGTGCAATAATTTCCTAAAGAACAGGACAAAGTCTTCCGTACTTTACAGTCTACACTGAAAAAAAAAAAAAATACAGTCAAATTTCTATTAGTTTTTTCTCAAATTACATTTATAATTTACATGTACAACCTTACATTTTATTGTAGTATTAATTAAAAATAGTTTTTTTTTTTCCCAAAGGCAAAAACGTTTATACAAAAAAAAAAACATTTTTATATAGATATATACATACACACTGTAAGCTAAATTAGCTATAATATGAAAGTAGAATTTTCACCTAAAGTAAAACTAAAAACATTGTGTTAGTGTTTCATTTACTTTACTTAGTATGAATAAAGACTACTTGAAAACACTGTAATATTTATTTTCTTTATTCATGTTTATTATTATTATTTTAATATGCATCATATTTTCGGTTGTGTACTAGCAAGTGACTATTTAAACAAAACTGTTTCTTTTTTATTTTTCTATGGGGAGTGTTATTTCCTTTCAGACAAACTAAACAAAACATTCGATTTGACCAATATAAAAATCCACTTTAAATAAAAGACATGGCTGTTTAACTAATTCTCAGAGTATATTATAAACCCACAATGGCAATGTCATTTTTGTGTAAAAAAAATGAAAATCTGTGTTTGCAACGCTGTTAATGCGTCGCATTAAAATTAAAAGGTTCTCTCTGACATTTTTGTCAAAATTCAGTTATTCGCATATTCTTATTCGGTGACAACTTATTTACATTATGTGATGTTTCTTTTGTACGCTGTGTACATTTGGGGCCTTTTTTTAGAAAACAAAAGCCTATGAAACACGAAAACTTTGAAGCTCAGTCTCTCAAAAGTGCTCAGAATGCAGATAAACCTTTATACTCGTCTAAGATGACGAGTGAGTAAAATATTGGCAGAATGTTATATATGAGTGAACTATTCCTTTAAGATCTAAAATTAAAGGGATTTTTGTACGTGTCATTATTATTAGTTATTCATTACAATATTGCATGCAAACATCATAACGATTGTTTAGGATGACCACATGACTGGCCTGAAGTTTACACAGCTTTTAATCTAACAATACCATCTAATAGCAAATGAATCTGTGCATTGTAATCTCAACTTTGCTAAACCTGTGACTATTTCCATTGAATCTAGGACGGCCGACGTGATCAAAGGCAACCGAAACAAGGACATAACCAGCCGTAAAACCATCTAACCATTCTGCGCATGAAGCTGAAAATAGATGAATGTGAGCTCTCGAAGTCTTTAGCAACTGCTGAAATGTACATTTTTGAGTGTCTTCCGATAAACCTTGGCATGCTTTCAGGCCAGTTAGACAGGAAACATGAACAAGTGCCCTCAATTTAATGTACAAAACAAAATTCTGTATACATTTCTTTACACATGAAAACATTTGAAAAACCTTTGATCAGGATTGTCTGATTGCATTATTTGACTTGGGGGTTGGAAAGTGTTTGTGAAGGTGACGTCTGAATTTTTTAGCCCATGAGGCTTTTGAGCCAGAATGGCAGAAGTTATCTAATATTCCTTATGGTAGGAAGTAAACGGTTTCTTTCATGTATGTGCCCTGACTTGCTTATTGATATGACGTGTGTATTACTATCACACCTTTTGTAAACTAGTGCATGCCAAACTACCTTTCTCCTGCTGTACGGCTTGGCCCGAGGCCAGAGTGAGTGACACAGCATGTTTGTGGCAGCCTGTCCACACTTTCATGAATCATTGATAAAAGAGACAGGCAGCCAAATCCCAGCCAGATTTCAACCAACCACTACAATGTGCGTGAAAAGACAGAGCGACAGAGAGAGAGAGAGTGTGTGTGCGAAGGGGAGGAGGTAAAACAGTGCAAGCCAATAGGAATGTGGTGAGCTGATAATGCTAAACTTGACTGACCTCGCTGCGCGCAGCATAACACCTGCAATCAACTGCAATGCACTCAGAGATGCTTAAACACAGGGTAATTCAAGAATCTGTTTTTAAGAACCTTCAGTAATCTGGAAATAATGTGGAATAAGAGGTTTAAAGAAAATGGAAAAAGGAACTGAAAGTATTAAAAAAAAATAAAACCTAATGAAAAAAAATGAAATAAAAAAGAGAAGCAACGCAAAACCAGACATGTAAACATAAATAAAAATAAACTTGGTGATTTTCTTGATTTTTTTCCTCAATTTGATTTAACAGGTAGTTTTACAGGTAGTTTATAAGAGCCTTTAGGAAAATAATGTGTATTTATTTTAAATAAAGAGAAAAGCAAACAAGCAAACTAAAACCATAGATGTAAATGTAAATCTAAACAAATAAAAAGCATTAAAGAAAAAAAATAAACAAGACAAACAAATAAATAAAACAGAAAATCAGACAAGCAAACTAAAGAAAAGCAAAGCGCTAAAGAAAAACAAAACAAGCAAATAAATTAATAAGTGAGAAAAATCTAAAAACATGGATGTAAACATAAATATGAACAAATACAAAGCACTAAAAAACAAAACAAAACAATAAATAAAAGAGAAAAGAGACTAATTAAAATTGTATATTTAAACGGATGTATAAAAATATATGTATTTTCTTTACGTTTAATCTTATTTCAAAAGAACCTTTAGAAAAAGAATCTGCAATAACTGCTTTACACTAAATGGAAAAGAGTAGCATGAATAAAAAAAAAAAAAAGAAAAACAGACAAGCAAACTAAAACGTACACTTTGTTTACTTTTAGTCACTTTTATAAGAGCCGTTAGGAAAATCTGTAATAAATGCTAAAAAAGTAAATGTAAAAGAAAAAATATTCTGAAAAAAAAAAAGAATTTAAAATAAAAACAAAAAGATAGATAGATAGATAGATAGATAGATAGATAGATAGATCAGCTGATGGTAATGACATGTGGTGTTCCACGCTGAGGTGTTTTAACCAGGACTCATGCGGTTGCAGGGTTGCAAGTAAGGTGTCACTTTGCCTTTAAGCCCTGAGGCAACGAGCACACACACACACACACGCAAGCACTCACACACACACTTACACACACACGAGATCTCTGCACGTTCTGAAAGAAATGCCACATATGTTGCAGCAGGAGACCACACAAAGGAAACAACAAGGCATACGAGGCAAAGCGCAGTTGTCTCGGGGCGTAGCATTGAGAAGAGTCTGCCTCGAGTGGTTCAAACAGAAACCAGTTCTCTGAAATGGCAGGGCCTTTCTCGTGAGTGCGGGGTTCATTTTCAGAGCCATTTCTGCGCTGCGGCAGCTCACCGTTGTGTGACATGCCAACCATCAGGCACTTCTGAAAGCGACAGTACTGGCACTTGTTGCGACTCTTCTTGTGGATGCGGCAGTGCAGGTCGCAGTGGTCATAGACCAGCTTCAGTCGAATGGTTCTACGGAAGAATCCCTGCCAAAAAGAAAAGGAATGTCGTTAGGAAGGAAGGGGAAAAGGCTTTCCTGATGCCTTGTTAGAATTCTTAAAAAAAACATATCTGATCTATTCAACTCATTGTCAAGAAGCACAATAGCAGTTCCTATAGACCTGCAGCCTGAACGCTTAACAGCTGCCACTAATAGTTACAACATTGTCATTTTTGGTAAAGCGTGTTTCACTGAAGGCATGGTTCAGTCCAAATGAAAATTCTGTCATCTTTTATTCACCTTCCAAATGAAAACTTCCTTACTATTCAAAAGGAAATATTTGGAGGAACGTACCAGCCGCTCTTTTAAATTCAAATGGGGACTGAAGCTTTCAATCTTCAGTAAAACACACAAAAGTATACCATAAGGATTAACTAAACAGGACAAATTAGCATGAGATCAAAATGGGTTAAGACATACTTTTTTGGTGTTAAATACCAGCAAACTGACTCGTGTAAATGACCTTGCATGATTTATTTAAACAAATGCATATGCATTAGGGTCAAATGAGTGTCTTTGGTAAATCCTGACATTAGTTTTTGTTTTATAACCCTAAAAGAAGGTTTGTGCTGGTGCAAGCTGTTAGTAAATCTGGCCCTAAGTATCATAAAAGTTGACCATATGACTTGTGTGCTATATTCCAAGTCTTCTGTAGTCATAGTAAATTTGTGTGAGGAAAAGGCTGAAAATTAAACCTTTATAGCCTCACTAACTCTTCTTCACATGCTCATGAGAGTTTATGAAAGCAATAACAATGTCTGGTCTGTGAACAAATCAAATTAAATTTTTTTGAATGAATTAGTTCAATCAGTTGATAAAACCTGAAAAATGCTTGAACGAAGACATATAATATAAATTTGTGTCTGTTTCTGTATGACTTCAGAAGACTTATTATACTTATATTGTACTTTAGCTTCTTTGTGAAGTCTGAAAGCTTCGGATTTCGTTTATTGCATGTTGAAGAGCGACCATTGCCTTATTCAACATTTGTCCAGTTGTGTTCATCGAAGAAAGTAATATTGAATATTTGGTGATTAATGGAAAAAAAAATACAAAAATTATTTAATTAATTAAAAAATATTTTATTTTATTTTACCTGACTACACTGGGATGCACAAACTAAAGTATTTTAGGCACAAATCAACTAGCTAACAAACTAGATAAGAAACTCACATTTCCACAGTGAAGCTTTTCTAAAAAAGAAGAGTCAGTGGAATCACATGGAGTATGTATATTGTATAATATAAAAATATACAGTGGTACTTTGTACATTCCCTCATTGTGCTTTATATCCAATCTGGGTAGTTAGTTATGCTTTAATCCAAAAAGCAAACCGCAGGCCCTTTGAGAGATTGTCACTTGAGTCATTACGCACTCCAAGATAACCTGAGGTCTCATGATAGCACGCTTTTATCTAAATAATATATCATTAAGACAGACAAGAACTGCCTGCTTTGGACTTTGGCCAGAAAACAATTCTTGTTAGTCTTTGTCTTGACTGGAGGTCATTAATAGAAAATGCCTGTGCAAATATTATGAAAACCCACATGGTTGGACCTCAAGAAACTCGCGCAACGCCGAATGCGCTTTGAAACGATCATTTAGAAAACAGCAGAACAAGAAGATTTCCCTCAGCGCAGATTCTTGAGCACGTCCGTTAAGCGTGTTTAAAGTGGAAACAATACAGGGTGCAAAAAGACGTTGACCGAATCTATTTTTGGTAGACATTTTCATACTTCTGTAGCCAAAGACCGGCTCCATGCAGTATTTTTAGTAGTTAAAAAATACATACTGATGTGAGAACTATGCACACAGGAAAGAGCCTTTTAAAAGAGGATGTTTTTCATGCATTTGCTCTGCCTCTTGATCACTCCACTTTTAAATTTAGAAACATTGTAGGCCAAAAATATATATAGCAAGGTGTAACACCGTGGCTTTGTATTGTTAAACAATAAATGAGTTAACCTGGTTGGCTGAACTCAGCTTTGTTAAGTGATGGAACAATACCTGCATTTAGCCGGTCTCTCTTGTGACCAAAAATGCGGTGGTACCATTTTTAGTAAAGCTATAGTAGGAACATCCCAAATTTAGCATATTCTGAAATGTGTTTTTCACACAAACACGCATAAAACGGTTCTGGCGAAGTCCTTTCATTTTTCAGAGAATGCAGCAGATCGAGCGGGATGTGGTTAACCACAAGATTTGCATTTTTTTAAAGGATCATCCTGTCGCGAATTCTTCACAGCAACACTTTCATAAATGATAAATGGTGTATTGTGTCTATATATATATTTTAAAAAAAAAGGTGTTAAATGTGTACGTGGAGCTCTTTTGAAGCGTCTGTAAGATGCATCATCAAAAGCACACGTTGAGTGTGTGGGAAATGTGAGCACCTGAGATGTCTGGGTCACCCACTCAAATGATTATTCTTATTGAGACATATCTTTCTGCCCATACATATTTCTGCCACAGTGGAAACTTGCCGAGGGTTTGCGGTTAAAGTGACAGACAGGTTTAGATGTATCAGGCAGGGCATTTTCAGACCTTATCTGCATGTCTGAGAACCAATTTGGGGTTCGATGTTCTAAATTTACCAGAATGACTGGAAGAGCTTGGTGAGTTCGGGGTATTAACACATATGGGTGTTCAAAGCTCCCAGCTATCAAACGTGCTGCTGTGTGTGTGGGTGGTGTGGTGTGTTGGTTAAAGATCTGAGCTGAAAAGCGAAAAGTGGTGAGTTTGAACCCCGCAAGAGCTGTCACCTTTCTAACCTTCTGCAAGACCCTGAACTCCTGTTGGCTTCAGATGGATTGTGTGCACTGAGATATTTCAGATTGAAGTATATGACAAGAACTGAGCAGCATGTGTAAAATTTCTGTGCTAACAAGCCAAGCACCGCGTGACAACATAGAATACTGGAAGTTTGATTTCCATTGTGTAGCTCTGAGTCGAAATCAAATTGGTCTAAAGTCCTGTTCAGATATCATCTAATCGTCTAATGACTTCAATCATCTTCCAAAGGCTCAGAATGTTATCATCTGTGGGTGTGTATGAAAATATGCTTATGGTTATAGTTATCTTTACATCTATTGTTCTTGCCATGAATGGGCCTTAATTGTCTGTGAGTGTGTGATTAGGTTAGGATACGTGTTAGTATCAACATTTCACTTCCAAAGCTATAATTGGAGTTCACATTGAAAAACTCTTTTGGTATTCCTAGCAATTTGAAACAAAGAAATGTTATACCATTTGAAATGAAAAAGACATATTTCAGTGCACATTTTTAGGAGATTAATCAAATGTAAGTAAATTAATGACATTGACAATGTGACTTTTTGTAGATAGTCAGATTACAAACAGGTCAAGTATAATGTCATTAAAGCAATGATTGAAACATACCAGGGAAAATAATAATAAAAATGAATGCAATCAGTGAATTCCTATTTGTGATAATGTAATTTAGTAATTAATTACTAGTTATTATTTTAATATTATAATTATATATAATATTATATAACAATAATAATTAAGGTAATTAAGGTAATAAAGGTAATTATTATAATATCTGATACAAAATTAACACATTGCATTCATTAAAATGGATTGCATTCTAAAAAAAAAGCATTAAAAAAATGGTCAGACATTTGAAGCCCACTATATTATCCATTGTCAGGTGTCTTATTAATGTTTAGTACACTGTGAAATAAATAAATAATTAAATAAAAGTTTTTTTTTTTTTTTTTTTTTTTTTTTTGAAGTTATTGAAGTACAAAATACTATTTTAGTTTTTCTACTTTTACTACTGTAATTTTGTAAGTGTGTGAATATTGTGTCTCCACCATTTCTTTATTTTTTGTGTAGTTTCAGGTGGTTGAACTGCAGTGTTGTACAACGCAAACTGCATTCAGAACAGATATTATTGGTACGTTTGATGTTATTGCTGTTACCTGATTTGCATCCTTTCGTGAATCAGATGCTAAACTGAGTGCAGAATGCGCATGCAAATAAACACAGTTTATTCTTAGTAAACTTCTTAAAAAACATTTACCAAACCAGGCCTAGATTCATGACAGAGAAGTGATCTTTACCAAAGTTAAAAGCGTACCTTGCAGCCCTCACAGGCATGAACGCCGTAATGAAAGCCAGAGGCCTTGTCTCCACACACACGACACTCGATATTTAACACTGACGTGGACGGATCTTCATGAGATTTGGAAAATGACAGGCTGTTCTCCACAAACTGTGGAGGAGACTCGGGTTCAAGTTTGATTGAATCTGAAAACGAATCAAATGAGAAATGCATTCATTAAACAGCTACTTATTTGTTGAGTCTAAATATTGCAGTTGCAGGAACAGTCACCTAAAAATGAATAATTCACAGAAGAAGGGTGAGTAAATGATGACAGAATTATCATTTTTAGGTGAACTGTCCCCTCTCATAAACCTTTATCTACTAGAAAAAGTTCTTTTGCTAGTAAATGAGTCTAACTGAGGCGTACTTTGGGGTTGCTGTGCTCTGTAGTTGCTCTCTTCAGCAGTGTAGTTGCTGTCATGTGCTCTGTAGCTGCTCTCGTGAGCTCTGTAGATGCTCTCCTGCATCCTGAAGTTCTCCTGCGCTCTGTAGTTGTACATGTGCGTCAGATCCATCATGTGAGGCACCTCGTTCTGCGGCGGACTCGGCTCATACTCGATGCCGGAAATGGTGGTGTAGTCCAGCGTGGAGAAAGGTTTCATGTCCATTGAGTGTGAGCTGTCGTCAAGTTCGTCCAGTTCCAGAGCACTCAGGCCGAATCCCACGGGCCAGGCAAACGTCTGTGTGTCCACCATGTCTGCCAACGAAAGACGAAACACAGAATGAGGCCAAAGGCAATCCTGCGTTCTAGTAAGAACATCAACAACATCAACAACAACAGTGGATTTACAAGATCATTCTCAGCGTGTGTTTTTTTTTTTTATGTTTTTCATATTTTGTGCATCACTCTCTACAGACATTTGCCACTGTCATGACAGTTTTGACCAAAATACAATAGCTACACAAAAATAATAACATTTACACTAAGTTAACTGCTTTTACGTACTGCAAGTCAATAATATTATTTAATTTATTAAAAATGTGAAAACTTGGTTTAATAACATGGTCTGATAACTTTTCAATATCGAAAAATAAATTTAAGAAAAAAATCAGGTCCCACTTTATTTTAATATGTCCCTATTACAGTATAATTACACAACTATAACTATATAATATCAATTAACAATATGTACCTAGTATGACAGTTTCGCCCTAGTTGCTTGTAATTATGCATAATTTACTGTAATGATTTTAATAGAGCAATCAATAACAATCTTGCTGCTATCAAATTAAAATGCAAATGTTGATTTTATTAGGTGTGATAATTCTGCTTGATTTAATATGTTTTGGGATTTGTGCTGTGTTTTTTGTTTTATATTTTTATGATTATATATTTTTAAGAATGTATTTAATACCCACTCTTTAAAAGAACACTCCACTTTTATTGAAAATAGACTCATTGTACAACTCCCCTAGAGTTAAATAGTTGAGTTTTACCGTTTTTGGGTCTGGTTGTAGCACTTTTAGCATAGCTTAGCATAGATCATTGAATCTGATTAGGCCGAAAGCATCTCGCTCAAAAATGGCCATATATAATGACGATATTTTTCCTATTTAAAACTTGACTCTTCTGTAGTTACATTGTGTACTAAGACTGACGGAAAATTAAAAGTTGCGATATTCTAGGCTAATAGTCAAGGAACTTTGCTTTTGTACCATGGGTGCAGCAGGTGCAATGATATTATGCAGCACCTGAAAGTGACCAGCACTAAGTTTGTGTAGATGCAGAGTAGTGTGTAATATCATTGCGCCTGCTGCACCCATGGTACGGCAGCAAAGTTTCTTGATTATTACGCCGAAATGAGAGTATAGTTCCTAGCCATATCTACCTAGAAAATAGCAACTTTTTATTTTTCGCCCGCCTTTGTACACGATGTAACTACAGATGAGTCAAGTTTTAAATAGGAAAAAATATTAAAACTCTTTGGTCAGTTTTGAGCGAGATGCTAATGGTCTAATCGGATTCAATGATCTCTGCTGAGGTACGCTAAAAGTGCTACCGCCAGACCCAGAAATCAGCTGAATGGATTAGAAAACAGTAAAACTCAACTGTTTAACTCTAGGGAAGTTGGAAAATGAGTCTATTTTCAAAAAAAGTGGAGTGTTCCTTTAACATGTGCCTCAGCGCTGTAGCTGGACTATGTTCAAGGTCAAATAAAATCTGACATAACCATATAACCATATAAGTTAAGTAACTGATTATAATTTATTTAAGTCAAAAACTTTGTAAGTAAAATTACTATGATTACTTCACCATGGTAAATTCTTATAATTAGTAAACTTACAACCAAAAAAAGTGGTAACATCAATTAACATCACCAACCTATCACTACACCAACCTATACACATCAGTGTATGCTAATGAAACATTTTTTTATATTAAATGAGGTAGAAATAGCTATTCAAGGTAACAACGGCAGGTTAACGCTTTTTACAGTGTAGACTTACTGTAAAATCATAAATAGATTGCATTTAAATAATAATAATAAAAAACTGTTAACACTTTATTTTATTAGTCTCTTGGTTACAGACACAAGCTACAGTTTCTAAAGTGTAAAAACACCTCAGATATCAAGTCAACGAAAAGATGAGCTCCGTTCCCGGTGTAAATAACACTCTGTGACTCGTGCTGAGACTAAAAGACACTCAAAGTGTGAACTTACTACCAAATTAGACTGGTCTGTACAGACAATGTTTGAAAAAAGAACTGCAGAAAAAAACTGCTAGTTAGCTACTATCAGCATTTAACACCAGCTGACTCCATCATGTGTAAATGAAGCAGATGATGCCATAAAACACCAGTATAGAGTTACTGATTCAGTTTTCCGACTTGTATGGTATGATTATTAGCTGATTTTATTTGACCTTGGACATTGTTCAGCTTTAGCACTGAGGCACATGTTAAATAGACGTTCAACAACTCTACAGTTAAAGCTGAAGTGTGAAGAATCTTTTCATTGGTAAAATACTTTCTATTGTCCCAGCCTAATAATGCAGAAACAAATACAGTATGAGTAAGACACTGTAGGTTGAATTCCTAGAAAAGCATAACGATGTGTGTCGCTCTCAAAACAATGATTTGTTTGTTTAAGCACCACAACCAGCAACACTGGGTCCATCGGTTGGACTGGGGGAATGTTCTTTAAATCATTTTCATTATTTTCATTTCGCCATAGAAATGCACACTTCAGCTTGTGTTTTTTTTTTTCTTCTTTGAAATCATTTAAAAGCATCATCGCTCAACTGTGATGATGACTAAAAATGAAGCTGCTTGGTGAAAAACGTGCCTTTGTGTTGAGGTTGCTGCCACTTAAAGGTGTTTTCTGTTCTTCCCCTGATTGAATTCTACCTCTAAAAATTTAAATATTTATAGAAATATGTCATATTCATGTTCACATGTCATTTTTTCAGATTTTAGTCAAAAATATGAATCATCTTTCACCTATATACTGCAGTAACTGATCTAGTGATGTAGTGTGATGCCACATCTTGGTTCTGTGTTCCTGTTTTTGGTGGTCTGTACTTCACCTTGTGTTTAACATCACAGATTCCATGTATTTAATTTTTTTGCAGGTAAAATTAAGAGATGGGCACAAGCATACAAGACATTTTGTCCACAATAGCAGGGCCTATCCCTCATAGGGCGATGTATTACAATGTTTGTACAGTCACCTGCTAGTAAAGTTGATGGTTTAGAGTGCGTTTTAAAGCGAAGGGACTGATTTCATGTCACATACGTTGTGAAATGTCAGGATCATATTGATTTTTAAGGCTCAGGCTCTTCTGTAAATGTTTCAGAGAGAGGCAGATGCACTAAATATAGAATACAAATTCAGCTGTGCAGCTGCCACAGAGGAAAGATTGTAGTTGATAATAAACCGAAGTCTAACATGGTTAACCCATCAGTGACAAATGGCGTCGGCCTCCTCTATCGACCCTGTGCAAAATTTTATATAATCAAGGTCGCTGGTTGTGTAAAACCACACAGCGGAAATTTTGCAAACCACTTCATTCCACAAAATTTTAATGCACTGTTCTTCCTATAGAAAAACACATAAGAGAAAGTGCTCTTTGCAGGGCTAAAACCTATAATTTACATAGATTAAACAGTTCTGGTCTTGTCCGGATCACACAAAGGGGTTTAAATGTATGTAAGTTTTCCCACCCAAAAATCTTTCATCACCAGACTGGAAGAGCAGCTTTTAATTCACGCTAAACACGTTGAATGTTGAAAGTATTTAGTCGTGAAGCTGGACTCAAATAACGAAGTATTCAGTGAAATACCTGGAAAGGTTCCCAATGACTTTCCATAAATACCAACAGGTCTGACACATCCTTATTCATGTCCGATAGGGACGTGATTGACCTGACAATCCCCCCCCACTCCCAATTGTCTTTTGTCATTAGGGAGAAGAGCTTTTCTTGATATAGTGAGCTGCAGAACTGTCTATTCTTAGTAAAAGGCAATGTTTCCGTTCAAAACATGCCCATTTTGAAATGTGGTAAACATCGTTTGCACTAGTTGGCAAAAGATATCGCACCATTGTCAGAAATTTAGTTTAGTGAGACAAACTACTCCTTTGACTCACGTGGTTGAAAACCTAGAGATATTTTGGTTTAAACCACAAGCCCATCGAAATATAAGGTCAGACCTGTATTTTTGACACCACAGTGTTTTTTTTTTTTTTTGTCTATGATTTGCAGAGTTGTGAATATATCTACAGCTTATCACCAGCCAGCACTTGCAGATTCTTCATTACATAACGCTGGGGACAATGGGGATCTTAAGTCATCATACATTTCATTTAACGAAACTGTTTGCGCCGACGTGACGTGCGAACAGAACATAACAATACATGACAAATTGTCAAGTTAATGCTCTGCATCTTAACAAAAGACAACAAACACCACGTGAACCAACCCTTAATGGACAGATTTCAGTGCTGCGTCCTACAACCAAGTCTGATCTTGCAGTGAATGTGGAAGTTGAAACAAAACTCAAAACTAAACATCGGTTTGAAGAACTGCAGGCACGGATTCTGAAAAACGACCTTGCCCTCCTTGAAACTGTAGCTAAATTTACTGCTTCTGATAACAAAACAACGAATAAAGATTTTTATTAGGTCTGTCAGAACTGTACTCAAATTAATATTCAAATATTTGCTGATTTTTTTTACCCATCTGTTCTCTGTCAGACTCTGATCCCATAGTAAATCAACAGCACATCTCTAGAGCACAAATGCTACAGGATGAAGCATAAGCTTAAGTTTAATTAACACCATGTTGGCATTGTTGTTCAGTGACTAAACATTAAGCTAGTATTATATTAAGGTGTTGCAGTGCTCAGACAGAGAAGCAATTGTACAGACTTCACTGCTGATGTTAGTAAGTCAAGCAAAGCAGTCTGTTATGTGAAATCCTTCCCACAGGGACACTATTGCAACAGGACCGTGATGTTTTTCACTGATATTTCCTAAGAACATCAAATAAACGCCAAGTCGAAAAAGAATGAGGCCACAACAGTTTTACATGAATCTGACAAAAAAAAGCAAGAACGAGTGCTTAAAAGATCCTACTGAAATAACGATTTTTTAAAGTTTAAACATTTAAACAATCAGAACTCACCCTGCAAAAAAAAAAGAAAAAAAAAAGAAAAATCAGGAAAATATGAAAATGCACATGTCTTCAGACTCACGTGTAATTTTTACATTGCTTTACACTACACTAGTGCACTGAAAAAGGCAATCGACAGTAAAAACGAAGCACATACAAGAACAACCTGCTTGGCCACATTCAGGTTCCAGGCATCTGCACGTCGAGCACAGACTGATGGAGGGACTCTACCCCAGACAGAAATGACTTCTGTTTCCTTGAAAGATTCCCATTGGCGATTCTATGAATGATAACACTTCTTAAAATCTGATAAAAAGGTGTAACTCTCATTTTCTCAAGGTTTTGTAATATGCATCTCTCCACTGTGTTACTAAACTCAAGCCATGTGGCTTTTGATAAAAACGTATGACCTTGAGCTATTTCGTCTTTCTCTAAAACGGTCTTGTATCTTCATTTACTCGCCCTCTCGTTTATTTCTGCGTAACAAGGAAAATGTTTTGCTATCCAGTTGGTTCAAAGTGACCGTGTCTGTCAAGCTTACAAAAACGGAACCATGATCACGCTTTAGTTTGGAGACCAATTCTCACTAACTAACTTTTTTTTTAAACTTTTGCCTCAATAAATTTTGCATTCTGTGCATTACAGTAAGTTAGCTGTTATGGTTAGGTGTGGAGTGGATTAAGAGAATCTAGAATATGGTCATGCTGAATAAGGCAGTTATATCTGCTTTATAAGTACTAATAAACAGCCAATATGCTAGTAATATGCATGTAAATAAACAACCAGTTAATAGTGAGAATTAGTCTCTAAACCACAGTGTCACTGGTAAATTCGACTATATTCCATTTTGTTTAAAATCTTCCATAACATCTCTCACTCTCAATCTGCATACTGGAAATGCCTGGCACAATGTGTCAGCTGTGGAAGTTTTCAATGTGAACGTGGCCACGAATGTGCTAGTTTGCTGTGAAATGAGCTGTATAAAGATTCTGCTGTTTTTACAGAACAAATACCACAATATGTGTTTGAGAGTGAGTGAATAATGACGATTTTCACTGCTGGCTGAACTAATCCTTCAAGCTATTCGCAGAAGTTCACCGTATCAACCATCACCTGATGCAACTCTTTCCTCAGAAAGAAGGATGGAGGAGTTTGTCGGGGGCGGCTGAGTCTCCGGGGAGGGGGAGTACCCAGCCTGACCTCAAAGCTTTGTCAGGGAGGGCAGAAGATACAGAAACATATGACTTCCTGACCTCAGAGCTCAGATACATCTACCTCCATACTGAAGTCTGACCCCTGCCCTCTCACTATGAGTCTCTACCCAGACAATAAAGTTGTCTGGCCGCCTACTCGGCTGGTACTGATTTTGCGCAGCACACATGTGCCTGCTTTGATGCAGGTGTCGCGTCATACACGTTTCTGACCACATTTTAGGTAGGCTGGCATAAATCCCTCAACCATGGCACGAGTGGACCCTGATTTATTTTTCTGACGTGTTCAAAAATGAGCTCACCGGGGGATTTCTTCACAGTGCTTTTGAGCATAAGCAGTTAATTGCAAGTAATTAGTATTTACGATACATAACCGCCCACTCTTTTTTTTAAACCTAAACTATTATGAATAAATGATGAAATGAGATACTTCTGAAAGCATTTAAAAGGAAAGTTCACCGCAAAAATGAAAATTCTTAAGTTGACAAGACTGTACGATTTACTTTGTCCTGTGGAACATTAAAGAATTTATTTATTTATTTATTTATTTATTCATTCATTCATTTTGGAAATGTGTCTTTTCTCTATACAATGGAAGTCAATAGTAACTATGAAACACTACTACAACTTAACATTAAACACTACTGAAAGGATGAATGAGGATGAATAAATGATTACAAATTTTTAATTTTTGGGTGAACTATCTCTTCAAAGCTATGAATCCGCATTCCATAATTCTGTTTATTGTCTTGTTTATTTTGATTCACAAGAACAACTGCTGCGAAACACTGGTCTGTAATTTAATTACGAAATCATTTCACTATTTCAACACTTTGGTTGAAAGCTATCCAGCCTATCATTTGACAAGTTTCAATTCACAGTTATAAAAGGAACATAAACTCCGCACCTAAACCAAGACATGTAAAAAAAAAAAAAGAAACACATCCAATAATAGCATGCAAAAAACTAGAGCTCACCCTAGAGACCTGACAGCTTTTCCTGAGGTAAGATCCCTGGACGATTCGGGTCGATAAAGTACACTGAACTTTTGACTTAAGCGAATGGGCAAGTGAAAGGCTATTTCTGTGGTTATATTAAATTGAACAGGAACTGAAGATTTTTTTTTTTTTTTTTTTTTGGCTGGTTTTGACACTTCACGGCCTCAGCAAAAGTGCAGACAGCTAAGTATCATGTGGTCCTGCTATGAGGTGTAAGGCTAGCCAGATGACTTCCTGTTGCTTCATTCTCACTCAAAACTTTGCTGGTTCCACTTCTCTTCACAGAAGAGTGTCGGATACAAGCAGTGCTTCTAATAAACGGACACAAAGAGGCAAAAGTAAAATTAGGCTGTTCACATGTTGTCTGAAACTTTAAGCTGTCTTAATAAAAAGATAAGTCAAGATAACTGATAAGAGTGGACTGATTAAAGTAACTCATTAATTTTTACTGTTGTTGACATGAGTGCATTTTTACAGGCAAAAACACTGTTTTTTCATGAATCTGTTAATTTTGAGACTTTTTGGCTTTTCATATAAAGTCTAACGGAAACAAAACACTTTTTAAGTGTTTCTTTTACAGAACTTTATTATCTGTAGATTTCAATTACAATACATATTTTTAAAGGCCGTTTTCTCAAAATGAGAATTTCAACAGCACTACAGCACAAATCAAAAATCTCCACTTCAGCAGCACTTACATACACTAAACTTTACAGTTTTATTCCTATCTATATTCTGAGGATTTTTTTTTTTTACAGTGGGGGTTGTTCATTTATCATTTGCCTGATTTTATACTATATTTAATGCCTAAAAAATGGTGAAAATCCCCTCTGTAAAAAACCTTTTACTCTAATATGTTAACAGGATGAAACATACATTTGAACGTAACTTCTTTTAACGTTCTGATTTTTGTTCTAGAATTTAATGCAAATTAGTGCATATTCAATTGGATAACATCTCATTTGCATATTAAAACTGGGAAAAAAAGTTTGCAGTTCTTAATATAATCAATCAGCTAGGTTTAGTATGTTGATATCAATTAGGTTTGTGTTGTTTGAATAAAAGTGAATAAAGAAATGTTAACAAAATACACAAAGTCCAACATGAACTACTACCCATTTCAGTAGATTCAAACGATGATTAATCTGGAGATTCATCTCCGAATGGGACATTTGAGTAAGGGACAAACAATCTGTTCTGATGTCAAAGCCAAACATTCACAAGGGACTTAAGCAAAACCGAAGCAGAATTGTGAAGCTTCTGAAGGATTTCAGCTTGCACAACATCTAAGGACATGAACTTTCTCCCAATTACTTTTAATAGGAATGAGTTAACGGTGGATGGCTCTCCTGAGGGTTTTGCGGAGCTTCCTAAACGGATAAGGAAGGAACATGCTCTCTGTCAAGGCCTTCGTAATGCACTACGGCTACAGATCCCGTGAAATGAGAGGAAGGGTCTTCCCTGTTCCTCGATGTGGACAGGAAAGGGGGGAGAGGTTTAGTTTTGGTCACATCATGACTAAAAACATGCACCGACGGCGCTACTGTTAAAGATCTT
This sequence comes from Labeo rohita, assembly GCF_022985175.1. Classification (NCBI taxonomy): domain Eukaryota; kingdom Metazoa; phylum Chordata; class Actinopteri; order Cypriniformes; family Cyprinidae; genus Labeo; species Labeo rohita. The sequence goes on along the minus strand of NC_066879.1, from coordinate 11,735,473 downwards.
TGGGAAGCGACTTGGAGTTCATTCCCAAAAACCTCATGAGCTGAATGTTTAGTGTCTTGTTGACATCGAACCTTCAGTATGAATTACAGTCTTTGATACGACCACGTCTCTGAAATCGTGGGGCCTTCTGGACTTCACCCTAAGTGCTCCATTTCATATCATATGCTTGTTTATGGACATTGTAACATTGCATCATAGTTGTCATTAAATGCCATAAGAACAGAAGATAACAATGTATACTCACATTCATGACACACGAGTTCTGTGTGAAGCGTTCACAAAGCCACAAACCCAAAATTCGCAGTCCAAAAATGCAAAATACAAACGATTCATTCAGAAATTCTTTCTATTTTGTTTAATAGATGCAATTAGAAAAGCATTGTAGTTGTGCACACCATCTGAAAAAAGTAGTTGAAGCCAAAGAAAAGAAAAACATTAAAAATGTCAAAGACTTAATGCTTAAATGTATTAATGTGGCTTATCAATTACAAAGTTCTGAATTTAATGTCAAAATTAAAATCTTGTTTACAACATGCATTTTCTAGGTTGGATTAAACAAATGATGATTAATTGATTAAATAAAAGCAGGTACTACTTTGTTTTGATAGTCCACTTATGCATTCTACTAACTTTGCAATGTCAACTAGCAGTCATTGGAGTTTCATTACACTCAAAGTCTGCTTAATAACACTTTATTTTCATGGCCACAGCTGACATTATACTGACTATAAGTAGCTTTGCAAGTATGTCAACTTATTCTACTAACACTAATCCCATCCTTACCATCTACTAATACTCTAATGAGAGTTAGTTGGCATGTAGTTGCAAAGTATACAGAATGTCTTATTTAGCGGACTAAATAAATAAATAAATAAATAAAGTGTAACCAAAAAGCATTAAATTAGTTCTAGATTTCAACATATAGACCACATTTACAGTGGTACTTGTACTTCTGGACATAATTCAACACTAGAGTTAAAGCGCACACACAAATGCACAACGTATACAGCCCACAGATGTATATGCTTTCACGCATGCAATGGTGCCATAACTGGTTCTTGGAACTGAAGTTCCAGCCCATTGAAATGCAAAGCAAAGGAGGCGTTTTTGGATAAGGTGCGGCTTATGGCCTCTAATGAAGTCAATGCTTCTGTATAATCCTGCAATCTGTGTGTGAACACGTGCAAGATAACGTACGAAAGCATATCTGGGCCATTTCAAAAGAGACGCAATCCATCATCTTTATGCTGAAACCAAACAGCCACTCCTGTAAACGCACACACACACATACTCACACACAAAAACATGCAGACAAACACAAAAACACACACACATAATGTACTGAGCTTACACTGAAAAGGCTGTACCGTGAAGATGGTGTTTACTGAGCGTTCAGGTCTCAGTAGTTTCCAGTGCACCAGAACTAAACGAGCAAAGTGCAAGAATTTGTCAGAAGGATGTGCAGCACAAAGTGACAAGCAGTTTTACCATTAAAAATCAGTGTAAACAGAGTTTCTGCTGCGATTTCCACACCTTACATTTATGACAACAGGGTAAAGTCCAACATGGTTGCACGTCAGTTATATAACAGGTCAGACTGTCTCATCTTGAACGGCTAGATTTGTTTCACTCTATACTGTACGTTACCTGAGCTTTTACACATGGTAAAGATCAAAACCACATTGAAATTCTGGGATTCAAATTCTAACCAAAAATAATAAGAATAAAAAATACAGTGAAATGTGTTTTAGATTTCTAGGTAACTAATGTAAGTCAGATTTTCAAGATGCTCTTTTTAAACTATGCTGGAGAACATGATGATCAAAGAGAAAAACACTAATTATGAATTCATGTTCATATTTCAAATCACAATAGATAATACTAATAATGTAATAGAAAAGTCATGTTAAAATAGAAAACAGAATCATTTTGCTCAATTAAGACTTTTGGACTCCACTGTACATGTAAACATACAAAGACAAAACAAAATGATGACATAAACTGTACATCAGACAAACTTGAATGTACACATCACAATAAAACACAACAATTACGGGCATAACTGAGTGAAAAACTTTTCAATTTCGATTTTCAGTTTCTGTTTTTTTCCTTGCCCTCCCACTTTTTATGATTACTTACTATGCAAAAGCGCACCCTGAGCAGAATGAACAAGCTGACCTCAGATTTACTGGTAAAGCAGAATTAGATATTTAGTGACCTCTCTGTCATATTAATTTCGCAATTTGTGCAATGCATTAGAAATGTCATAAGGTTCTTTGATTTCCCTAAATAACAGCAGGCCAGACATTGTGCGTTAGTCGCTATTTGTGACTGTCACAAGAATCTGACTTTAGTTCTTGAATTAAAGGGTGCTTACGTTAGCAAAGATTTTTTTTTCTTTTTTTTATAGATATGCTACTGTGGTATTAGAACATAATGAAACTTATGCCAACAGATGTCAGCCATCATTCTGTTGTAAACTGATAATACATACTCCTGCTTTATGTACATTTTGTAGATAACATTTTAGATAAAATGTTAAGAAATTGTGCAGTCTTAAGAATCAAAACAATTTAAAAAAATCCAGTTTTACATCTATGATATAACCAAATGTCAAAAATTGTGATAAGTCTTGAGAACACTGAAACATTCATACAGTAGGCCTAATTACAGTAAATTACTTCATCTGACTCATAATTGTGATATGAGATTATATACACACAGCTATAGTGCGAAGAATATGTTAACTGTGCAAGTTTTCAATATTTATTGTTAAAGTTTCAATATATATACAGCATTTTTACAATACATTTTGTTCTAAAGCAGCTTTACAGAGAACAGTGCTTCACAGAACCCCTGTGATTACACGCGGCAGTGGGTGGGAAACAACACTAAGGTTTTATATATTTGCATATGTGTATCAGCCATGATAATGCTTTACATCCATTTTAGACATCTAACAAGTGATGAATGTATTTTTAAGAGTATTTTTGTAAATTTGACACATAGAACTTTTACTCAGTCAAAACCTGCAACGTTAAGCCTAAATTTTCACTAACTTTTGAAAAGTAGCAAATTCTAAATCTCAGCTTAAATATAGTTTGTGTTGTGTTTGCTGACAAATCAAAGCTCTGTAGATAATAAAGTTTAAAATAATGAAAATGTTGAACTAAGCAGCATATACTGGCTGCAAGAAGTGTTTAAGAGAAAAATATCTGAACATTACAACAAAATATCACATCCAGTATCATCTGTTCCTGAGTGAGTGTTTGTCAGAGATCATTTCAAATTTAGTGGCTGTAAGTTAGTTGCTCCTACGTTCACACAGGTGTTATACCAGAGGAACCACAGTTGTAGAGAAACACATAAACTATCAATATGTTCCACCCGAGGAAAAAAAAAAAAAAAAAAAAAGTGTTGTTTTATCACTTTAAACTAACATTTGGTTTTACTTTTATTATTATTATTAGCAATGACATTCAAAGAGAGTAGCCAAAATGTCCAAATATTTTTGAGGCCTCTATAATATTCAGTATTTACCGTCAGTTGTTTACTATAACAGTCAAACACTTTCAACTTAATAAAACCAGACATCAAGTCTGGTAATGTTGATGACTTCTGGTGTAGTCTAATATGTAATGTATAGATTTTACAGCAAATGTAGGTGTCTCGACTCATAAATCCCAGCCATTCAGAACACGACGTTTCCCTGAATGTTTCTGACTGTTAAAATATATTAAAATCTGTACAACTACACTCGCCTATCAAACTCAGCAGTTTATTCACAATTCTCAGAATTCACCAAAGAGCCTAATTTATGGAATTTGTTAATATAAAGTAATATAATAAGCTCTTAGTTTACACTTACCCGAAGTAAATGATGTTTTTTTAATACTGAAACGGCTGTGCAGCATATATGTAAGTTATCAGACTCAAACTAAACGAACTGTTCTCTTCAGTATTCACCTGCTGCTCACTAGAGGTGGTCTTGAAGTGCACTGACCTGTAGGGGTCTCTTGAAGGTGTTCAGTGACGCTAAAGATATTTCCTCCTGGTGTCACCACCGAACTCTGCTGTTGTGTGTGAGAGCTGCAGGAGTTTTCCTGCTGTCCGGCTACGCGCGAGAGCTCCACAGCAGGCTGCGTGCAACAGGTTCTGCTCGGTGTGAGTTACAGATACAGGAGTAAGTGCTTGAGGTCTATAAAGCGCAAAGATGCGGGGGGCAAGAAGAACTAATGATAGTGTCTCAAAACCTAGCGAGCTGCCTACCTAGACAGCATTCATTTTAGAGAATATATGCCTCCCCCGCCTCCTCCTCCCTCTCTCTCTCTCTCTCTCTCTCTCTCTCTCTCTCTCTCTCACACACACACACACACTATGTGCCTAATGTTGCACAAAAAAAAAAAAACGGAAAATATTTTAAGTTTTTTTTTTTTTAAAGATTCTCTACATTAAACAATATAGATACTACGCTTCATACAGCTTCGATTGCTAAAATTATATATATATATATATATATATTTTTTTTTTTCTGTAGAATTCTTTAATGATGTTGCATATAGCCTTTTGATGGCAACCCCACCATTTAATAATAATTTAGATCCTGCGTACTGCGCACTCTAATGCCCAAAATATCTTTGAAATTCGAAATTAGTCTTTGATTTTAAGAACTTTAACTAAATATTCAAAAAAAAAAAAAAAAAAAAAAAAATGAAAACGCCTAAAATTCCAAAAGCGTCTACTGAGACAGCTTGGTATGATTTGAGACACGCCACTCTGTTTCTCCTCCCATCAGGAACACCTTTGGAACACATGGAACAATGCGGAAGAGCCAAAGAAATCTATGCCAAAAAGACTGCATTACGTCAAGTTTACGTAACTATGCACTACCGATTTTACTCCACCTGTTGTCAACTCGGCACCCAGTGAGATCACGAAAAATGCTTCAAGCGGTCAAACTGGTAATTTAGGCATTTAGCCAAATATCAGCAAAATATTTAGCATTTTATTGATACTGTGAAATTCATAACAGCTAGATGTAAAATAATAATTTATAATACGTGATGAACGTTTCCCGATAAAAGAGGCTGACAGGTCACATGACTGGACAAAACCATTGAAAGAGAAAAAGTCAGTTTTTTTTTTTTTTTTTTTTTTTTTTTCTGACAGACTAAAGTAACAGGTTGGGTGTACATAATGTAATTATAAGGATTATAATTACATACTGATAACTTTTTAGACATGCCATTTAACATACTGAAAGCTGAATTATAGTTTTGAAGACACTGGTGTTTTCTCTTTATGTTGCTGGAATGTGGATTTACATTTAATCTGAATCTAGAGTGATAATGACTTTCAACCAAGGCGGTTCTACATTTCCCCCCCCCACTAATATTTTGTATAATGATGTCAGTTTATTTTAGTGAATGGGATATGATGGCATAGGCTGACCATTAACTACAGTTAGCAAAAAATATTAGTCATCTACTGCCACCTTCTGGCAATTCATATTCTTTAAACTTAATGAATAGAGAGCTGCTCACTTTTACCTTCTCTTAGATGAGATTAAAGATTTATTTTTCATAAAGTAGATGAAAAATACATCATTATTTTTTTTTTTTTCCAAACCATAATAACATGTGAAAACCAAATGGCTGGGATACTGGTGTTTGCACTTATTGATTGGGTCCTCTGGTTCTAAAAATGTGGAGAAAAACAACAACAACAAAAAACACAAATACTGCAAAAAATGTTACCAATACATGCATATCTGTCACCACTTGATGCTTCAACTGAATGTACATATAATGGGCAGAGCACAGACCACACCGATGTGTCAGTGGAATGATGTTCCACATGTTTATTGACACTTGTAACACAGTTATCACTTGGTCATGCAAAGCAATATCTCTGCGCACAAAGAAAACACATCATAAACAGTGTGGCACAGGAATAAACATATATTCAAATTAAACACCTGAGATTTTAAAGGGCAGCTATTATTAAAAATCAGCCCATTCCCCAGATAGCACATGTACTGTCTGTAAGTTGAAGATCACTTGATCTGGAAATCATCTGCTGTGTACAAACATCTGACAGATGTCTGTAAGCTGTCAGTTTACTTACATTCTAAATCATAAACATCTAAAAGACATCTAAAAGATGTCTATTTGACATCTGATAGGAAACATTCTATAGATGTATTACAGATGAGCAAACACTCTTCCAGGTGTAAATGCAGACGTCAGATAGACATCTCTGTGATATATGTGTGCTATCAGGATTCTTATTTTTCAATCCCCATTAAACCAAACCAGTCTCATTAAACGTGGTTTTGATTCTCAAAGCAATATGACCTCACATTATTTAGGCCCCGCCCACTGCTGCTGACTGAAAGTAATGCATTTCCATAGTTTCCGCCCTGAGTGAGACTCTAAACCCTCTCAGTCTTCCTCTAAATCTACACTTTTGTGACAATGCTGCTTTGACTGTGGGGTAAAAGTCTGCTGTGGAGCTCGCATCAGTGTGGGCTCGGCAGAAGTGTGCATTGAGGGCACATAGCAGCCGCAAAGGGGGCTCTTGTGAGCACCCTTCTGAAAGCTAAACCGACGAATGGGACACCCTATCATCTCGTGGACTTAACGGACACGTGCACGTGGCTGCCATTCCAAGTCAGCAAGAGCGCACATGCACGTGAAGTGTGCCATTTGAGACAGGGCCTTGGTTGTACGCTGTCCACTATTTTCTCTGTGTTGAGCAGCTGTAACATCAACAATGTCTCATAAGCAATCCCAGTGTTCTGTGTTTGGATGTAAGTAGGGTTGGGTATCGAAAATCGATTCCTGTTCCAGAATCGGATACTTAAGATCAGGAATCGGACACTTCTTGTGAAATAAAATTGATCGATTCCTATTTGCGGTTCTTTTCTTTTTCATTTGTGAGGACACGACCTAGCGATCTGCCAGGACCTTGCTCGCTAATCAAAGCGCATAGCGCTCCAAAGTATGGCTACACTTGCGATCAGAAGTAAAAAAAGCCTATAATATTTGTGATAAGCTAAACATGTTGCAATAGATGTGTCACCACCAATATGACAAAGCATTTTAACTTCCGTGCAGCGTACGACCAGTGTGATTTGAACATTCAAATCTGCATTCGTGCTGCCGCTGACCTAAAGAGAGCCACTGTCATGTATATTAATGAAAAGTTTCACAGTAAATTATCCTTTTGAAAGTTAATTTGACATTCCAAATAATGTTAAAGATTTATCGATTACGTTGTTATGCCAGATGGTGAAGGGGGCTGTTAATAATGTATTTGTCTTTGATCATTCATTCAAAAACACTGATTCATCCAGTAATGAACCAAGTAAATCTTGAGTGAATCACTGAATCATTTACTTATAAATTAGGCCTACATGTGATTTTGTTTAGTTATCTTATGTTTTTTTTCCCTTCAGAATCATAAGAAAACCACAACTTCCATTTAAAACAACAACAACAACAACAACCCAGTTTATCCAGAATCACGCAGCTCTATTTTGCAAACAGTTTTAACTGAATTTGTTTTTATGTAGCCTGTTGATGATCACAAAAAATGAGACATGTTATAATAAATGTTCTGGGGGATATTTTGCGTTTAAACTTCACAGACAAATTCTGGGGACATCCAAGAACAATATTACATGTTTTAAAAAGGGGTATAATAAGTGCCCTTCAAACATACAGTACTATACAATATGGAGAGCTATTATAAACATGGCACTCTTCTTGTCAGGTTGATAAGTGTTGAGTGCAAGTCACTAAAACACCAGGCTGAATTCCTCTGAAATCCCACCACTGCATTGAAACCGACCAGTCCAAGCATTGATAATTATAGGAAACTTGAACATGAAAGCGATTCTATAAAGATCCCAAAGTATTGTTGTAATAATGTCTTACTGGCTAATGCTTACAACACAACAACTAGCTACACACACACACACATTACAGCGGATAAACAAGGGAAACTAGTCACAAATATGTGTCATTGGGTAAAGAAATCACACTACCACGATATAGCCACAACATTGAGGGGCTAAAGATGACTTCAGCATACTGTAACTGATCACGTAAGAGCCGTCCCCTCCTCATTTAAATCCCAGTGTTTCGGGGCAGGGTGACTTAAAAATGTAAACACCAACATCTCTCGAGAAAAATCACTACACATTACTCCAAGCTTCTTAATTAACACTTGAATAATTACAGCAGAGTTGGGATGAGGGGTCAAATGTACACAGCAACATGAAATTAACCTCAGACCAGGATGAATATCTGTAACTCAAGTGCCTGGCCACCTTTAGGGCTATGGGACTTAAGATGCTTTTCCACTATCGTGCCGAACGGTTCTTAGAACGGTCAGGTCCGGTTCCAGTTGTGTTTCCACCTG